>NC_056568.1:572204-596256 GCF_013358625.1 Macadamia integrifolia | reverse complement strand
AAAAAAAAAAAAAAAAATACAGCATGATGTTTGAATATTAGGTACCTTGGTCACCTCCTGTAAGCATGTTTGTCCTGCTTATATTTATCAGATCACTTGACAAGCAGGTTCAAATAAGTAATCGGAGTTGGCTCATTCTCACGTGAATGCTTAACTTCTTCCATGGGTGTTACTGCATCAATTAAAAAAAATTGTACAATGACAAACTCATCTTATATTTTGAATGATTTCAAGAATTTACCATAGAAAAATCCAAATAACAGTAAGAACTGCAAAGATGAGAGAAACAAAGCAGAAAATAACTCATTGAACTATAGAAAATTTTGCCAAGTGCCCCCCCGCCTCTTTACAACAACAAAAAAAAAAAAAGAAGTTGCTAAATTAAGGAATACAAAACACCTGTTTGATGTGGACTTCAGAACTGGTAAGCAAATGTCATACTAAAAGCATGCATAAAATGTAGCAAATGAAAGTATAAAAACAACCACTAGAGGGATCTCGGAAGAGTAAATTGCCAAGTCATGACGACTGTTATACTCATCTAGAGTACCAAATACTGACAGTCACAAAAAGGATAGGTGAATGGACCATAAAACTGGTCATTGCACTCATTTGATCCCTTTGGTATGTTGTATAAGAAATCTCCCAAGTAGTTGTCCATACCCATGAATGTTGGAAAGTTTCATAGGGATAGAGATCTTGTACCGTGCACATACAAACCAAGATGTTACAATTCAAAACTAGAAGGTCTATAATCAAGGGAATGGAAAAGGAGGAAAATGTGAAACTTACATCACAAGCAACACTATTACTTGGTAAAACTTAGTTTTGAAAGAACAGTGGCAGCCTGATCACCACCCAACAAGAAATACGGATGGCTCAGGGCAGCAGAAGCTGATAATCGCCCTCGTCTAAGGAATCCCCTCTCCGATATAAGCTTTGTGGCCAGGTCCCACCCTCTACCAGAGTCGAGATCAAGAAGACGCAAGTCAGGTCTCGACCGAGTGACCTTCCTCCATTTCTTCAAATCATATTCAACCTTCTTAATTTCTGAATTGAAGTTCTTTAAACCCGACGTGGATCTCAATGAAGGTACAGCCATTTGCAGGAGTATAATGCCAGCAGAGTACATATCAAACAGATCAGGACTATTTAGCTGCATCAAACATTAAAGACCAAACCTTAGCTCTTCAAATTATGAAACAATATGTCTTGTGGGGAAATCTAATTTAACTGGGTAAGTGTTGCACAAATAGTACAACAAATACAGGAAGTAAGACAGCAACTCTTATACCATAAACAACATCACTAAAGGTCTGCATCCAATGTCTATATTAATTTTCACCATTCCAATCACTAGGGTCTTCAGATTGACATCTTTTTCATCATAAAACTCGCAGATTGGAACCACCAACTGCTGGGTTCAACTTCCACATGTTCATGATGAATGTACAGAGTGCACTTGGTAAAGCATTCTTATAGTCCTTTCACATTGATGACTACCTCAGATTCTTCCAGAAAGAAAATGGGGGGGGGGGGGATAGTACCTGCCAAAGAATTGGAGAGAGTAAAGCTGCAATGGGCTCTGGAGGAGGATTGGGTGTTTCCTCTGGGAGCACATAAAGTTCAGGAGGACAGTAATCTGGATCAAGCAGGCCACGGTTTGGTACATAGTTCTTGCCAATCCGAAGGTCTGTAGCTGCCCCAAAATCTATGAGCTTGATCTTCCCTTTCTTTGTCACTACTAAGTTGGCTGGTTTTACATCTCGGTGGACAATTCCTGTGTCATGGATCTTCTTGAGAGAGGTTATAATTTGGCGCATAATTTGTTTGATGATCAAAGCATCCCGTTCAAAAGCGTCTAAACCTTGTAAGACACTTCCAAACATAATGGACTCTAAATTTACAGGGAATTTGCGATCTTTCATGTAGTCAGCGAGATCTCTGTCTCCCTGGAAGACATGGGTTCTCTAGAGTAAGCGTGACAGAATAACAGAACAAAACAAAAATAAATATGTAAATCCATCCATAAATAAGTTCATGTTTAAATGTATATACTTTTTTTATATCAAAGATTTCAACGATTCAGACAAAATTTCGTAGAAGGATATATAACATAAAGTTTCTTATGATGGCAATAAATCATTGAGTCTTGAGTTATAAAGAAATTGATCCAAACAAAATTTATGTATTTCAAATTATAATATGCATTATTTAACACATATATAATTCACCACGAATAATAAAAATCAATAAAATTTCTGGAACCATAACAACACTATAGAAAGGATAATATTACAAATTTTACAATATTCTTGAAATAGATGTGCTAATCTCATGGGTTTGTTGAACATGTGAGGCAGCACCTGTCTACATTCCACGCAAATCTAATCATCAAGCAGAGAAGTTCTGCCCAGTGATTTTGAAAAGCTGGTAAGTGTGTTTCCTGCTTGTCCAAATGAAGATGTTGAATGGGATGTTTAGGAATGTTTCAGGGAAAAAAGAATAAACAAAAAAGACCATCTTAAGCTTATGGCATCTACAAACCACAGTTTGTTAATAGTAAAGGAAGATAGTGGATCAAATATATCATCAGAAGGTTGAAACAAAAACCCTTTTCTCCCCTCCTCCCTACACCCATACACACAATGTACCTCATATTTCCACACCAGCCATTTTCCACCCTTGGTGAATTGTGAGCTTGTTTGGTCTGCAACAAAACTTCCAAGGAACTCAGCACATGTTTCAGGGGCTGCTCTTGATAACCTATAGTTGAACCACTCCTCAAAATCACCACATTCTTTTGCCCCTTCAATCCCAACCTTTATCTGCTTAAGAATCAAGAGAATTAATTAAAGGAAACTCAAATGATACATCAATAAGAAGTATTGGAACTAAAGAAAGAATGGACCCTTTTGGAACAATTACTCATTTACCTTCTTCAGAATGACCTTCTCCTTAAACCTTCCATCCATGCCCAGTGCCTTACCCTTCTTCTGCACTCGATCCTCGACACTCACGTTCCTTGGAACAATCGCGCCCGAGTAAACAACACCAAAACTTCCTTCCCCTAACCTATCCCCAACCACAAAGTCAGTCCGCTTCAAGTTTCTCCTTCCCAATAAGCTGTCGAAACCGAGCTGAATAGGAGCTAAAAGGTAAGCATCAATGGCACCCATAAGAACCCCTGGCCTCGCAGTCAAGTAAACCCAACTCAAACCAGCAAAAATGAAAATCCCCCATCTCTGAAACTCTGGTAATTCGTCCGCAGTACTTTGAAATTGAGAAATCCCAGATTGCAAAAATGGGAAAAGAGAAACTAATTCGTCTAGATGAAAAGTTTCAGTGTTCAATGGTAATGCATTACACCTCACTGGGTTTCTCGTAGAAGTGTTTGGCAATGAGAAGTGATTTTGCGAGATGGGTCTTGCAGGAGAAAATAATGGAAGTTTACAGTTCTGAAGATGCAAGGTAGTTGCAGTCGGGGATAGCAGAGAAGCCATGGGATCTTAGTTGGGAGAAGAGCCAGAAGAAGAAGACGAGTGTGTGCTTCTGCTGCATTTTCATTTCGAGTGTTGGAAACTTCAATAACGTGTCAGCAGAGGTTGGTCTTTTGCCACGTGACAATTAAAAGGTTTATCCATGGCACCAGGATTGAAAAGACTATATTACCCCTACCATGCAAGTATGCCCAAACGTCTCGCCACGGTGGCAAGTGTAGCCTCCCTTAATCCATTGGCGGGTTATAGGGGTTCAACCGAAGGGGGAGGGGCAAAAAAGGGTAAAGAAAAATTGTATAGAATGTAATTTAATTTAAAAAAAATAAATAAATAACCTGTCCTACTGGCGCAGGAAACGCCCAGGGCACAAAAAGATGATGTTGCCTCCGCACCCAAGCATTAAAGAAGCTGACACATACCTTCTCATTATCCCATGCGTCCAACAGGTTAGAATTCTTTCAGATCAGACCAAAATTCAAAATACGCCTGAAAATCAATATTGCAGTTTTCATACAAGATTCGGCCCACATCGGCAGATCTGATTCAATTTTTAAACCCAGGAGGGGGGCTTGTTCAGTTTCACAATTCTGAATTTTGATTATAAGATGAATCTTGATATTTTAAGGATCGAGTTTCTCTTCACCTATGGTTGAGAGAGAATATCTTAAGCAATGATATTGACTTGGCATAATAGAAGCAGGGAAGAGTCCAGGGTGATATCATGAGGTATGAAGCAATTATTTCTTCATCCTTGGTGCCAAAAAGCTTCGTCAACCATAAGGCTAATGGCTATCGTGGAAATTGCTTTTCAGCCAATGAAATGAACAACCATGGTTTCAAAAATTAGATTGGAATTGGCTTGAGATCAATGACTCTTACCTCTTGTAGCAAATCCTATGATTCTTCTGAATGAAAAACTCAAATAAATTGTTGAAATCTTTGTTTCTTCTATATTCCAAGTTTCAGTGCTCCATCATATTCAAATCAAATTGATTTGAATTGAAACTAATGAAGGTTGATCTTGTGCCCAATTCCTATCTTTAAACCTTGTAGACAACCCTAGCTCTTGCATAGAAACTGTTTTTAAAGAAAGAACATTTCTAGCGAGAACCCAAGACCTCAGCCCTCAAGGTGCACCAAACCACCAATCTTATAACCCTCTTGTATTGATGGCGACTGAAAATTTCTTCAAACGCTCTAACCATATTTCAGCAAATGATCAATCCATATCATAGATACTAATAGAAAATAAATAAGCAATCTCAACAAGTACATATTCAAACATCAATGACCAACCCCTCATCAATGTAGATTCATTTCAATAGGAACAGAAACTCAACCGATTTAGTTAACCAGGTAATTTATTTAAGACTAGACTAGATGGTTCACAAGCTCTAAACAAAAGTAGACCAGATCATAGGATGTAAGCACAAATTTGGAAGCAACAGCAACCCAATGTAGAATCATTGAGATATCCATGTCTTTGGAATGCAGTCCTAGTAAAAGGAACCACTAGTTTGAAGAAATGGGGCTGCAGGCCTCACGTAGGTGAACCCCTTGAAGGGGCAGTCATTTGTGTTGGGGCTCGCTGCCGGTGAATCCAAAAGTTGCATGTTGGTCCACTTTTCCTCAAAGTTGGCAATGCAATGCTTCCCAGCAACTTCTGGACGAAAGCTTGGTTGAATTTTCCGTTCCTCCAATTTTTTCCAGTTGATTGGCTTAAACCATTTGTGTTGCTTTATCTCCTCACTCCCACCTGGTCGACTGCCAAGGCGCCTGCTCTCTTCCTTCTGCAACAGCTGAAACAGAATGGATGGGAGTGTAGTAAGCTTCCCTGACTCAGTTTCCTTGCTCGTGAAAAAGAACATAATGAATGAAGCAAAAGAAAATTAACCGCTGTGCAGAATCAAATGTCTGCGTCCATTAACATTCACCATCCACACTCTTCTGGCTGAATGGCTGGATTTCCCAGCATCCACATGGTAGATGGTTGAAGCAAATGATTAATAATGCACAACATTATCACTACCACTAAAATGATGAAAAGATATACAAAAAGAAAAAACTAAAAGAAGTTAAATAGAAGTATATTTTACCCCTTTCAGTAGGGAATGCGCTTCACTTGACAAAAATCCAGGTAACTTGATCTTATCCCTTATTATCTTCTGCTGGATCTTCTCACGGTTGCCACCAATGAAAGGTGGCTGAAAAAGGAGCAACCATGACAACATTAAGAAAATAATAATCAAGCCAGCTAAGCAGACCAGCATCGACAGAAGAAAGTGGTACATTGATATAACCACCTTTATGGATAAAGCAGCTGTCAGAAATAATCATGAAGGAAATTGGATGTTGCATTAGAAGAATTTGATATATTCAGTTAATTTTCTACATTCAAAGAATTCATTTCGTCAGCTGTTACTATTAGATGTTTCTAAAGCAAGAAATCATTTGGTTCATTATGGCCACAAAAAGTACATTAATCTTTTTATGGCCAAAGATTATGAGCCCTACAAGTGCCAATTCAGGTGGCCTTCCTCAGCTTTGAAGAAACTAAGGTAGCTTGCCCCAGCCCAAGGCATACTCTGATTCAGGGATGAATAATAAAGTAATCTGAGGGAAAAAGGGGGAAGGGGGGGGGGGGGGGGGAGGAAAAAGACAAAAAAGAAGGAAGCAAAGCAAAAAAAGCAGGGTATTAGAACCAGTCAAGAAGGGAAGATCAAGTCTATTTTATTTAGATAAAACATTACTCGACCACAGAGCTGCATAACTTTCAAAGGCAAACAAGTAAAATGTCATGCAAGTAGGTTGTGTGGTTACCTTAAGACAAATCCTAACACCTATGATTGTATTGTGTCAATGGAAGGATAAAAGAACAAATGATTCAGAAATTTCTTCAACGCCAGTTCATTCTGGACATGTCATGCCTTCGTTGCACAATCTATAGCAAAAAGAACATTTCAAAGGAGGGGAATATATTTTTCTTTTATATGTTCTATTGGTTTTTTGTTCAATTCTGAATTCAAATCTCTGAAGTTCTAAGTCATAATCAAACTTCAAACTTTCTAAAGTCTTATTTCTTCTTCCGTTTTATCCTTTTTATTTTTTTTTTTCTTTTGGGGGTGGGGGGGGAGTGGGGGTGGGGGTTGGGTTGGGTTGGGTTGGGTGGGGGGTGTGTTTATAGAATTCCTCTCTCTCCACTCTGCTGCAATTAATTCTTGGTCCAGCCACACCATGTTAAACACGTTTTGTGGGTACACACCATCACAAGTAAAGGATAGAACCTAACTGTGAATTCAAGATCAAACAACTATTCAATTTTAGGAATTACATCTAAGTAAATCATAAAGTTCGAACTTATTATATAACTTAGGATGTAATCATAATTTTTCTTCAATGAGATTTGGCAAATGAAATACAACTCTGAATCAATTTTTTTCCCAC
The DNA here is from genome assembly GCF_013358625.1 of Macadamia integrifolia. NCBI lineage: Eukaryota > Viridiplantae > Streptophyta > Magnoliopsida > Proteales > Proteaceae > Macadamia > Macadamia integrifolia. The sequence continues at coordinate 589,312 of NC_056568.1, read as the reverse complement.
CAACAAGATACAATAGAGAAAAACTAATTGAAGGATACTGACCTTCCCCGTGAGCATCTCAAACAACAAGATTCCCACACTCCACCAATCTGCAGCCTTATGATGGCCTTTCCCAAGAACAATTTCAGGTGCCATGTATTCTACTGTTCCACACATGGAGTTCGATCTTGTGTTCTCACCAAATTGCTTTGCCAGACCAAAATCAGTCAACATTGCCTACAATCCAGATGCCAAAAATGTGAACGCGTGTATAATAAGAGGAGAGAGAGAGAGAGAGAGAGAGAGAGAGAGAGAGAGAGAGAGAGAGAGAGAGAGGTTAATACATGGCCATCAGCATCCAAAAGAATATTTTCTGGCTTTAAATCCCTATGCATAATGCCATTTGCGTGGAGGTGAGAAACGGCAGAAACAATCTCAGCTGTATATATGCATGCTAGATCCTCCCTGAAACAGATTATGAGTTTCAAATTGCAACATGCCTCGACTGTTTTCATTATCCACGAGAGAGAAGTGAAAAGTACCTGAAAAGTCCATGATGATAGAGCTGAAAAAATAGGTGGCCGCCATTTACAAAATCCAGAACAAGGTACAGCCTGTACTTCGTCTGCATAACAAAAGTCAAAACCTTAGTGCATGTAGGAAAATCTCCAAAAACTAAACAATTTGAATTTACATATCTCATTTAAGGGAACTTTAGTTAAGGGAAAGCAAAAAAGTTAAGAGGGGGTGGGGGGAGGGAGAATTGACAGTTATCTTATATTCTAATTCCACAAGGAAACTTATATGGGTGAAGGGAGAAAGCACAGAGCATAGAGCCATAGATACCCAATTCATCTCAACTAAGCCTTGTGAAAACTATTTAGAAAAAGATGTAAGCATGGATATTATAACCATTAAATCCTATCAATCATATGTGTGGTTTTAAAAATAAAAAAATATTGAATTAATTCATCCCTATAAGAAATCAAAATTATTAGTGTATTCTTTGGAAATGATCTAGTTATATTAAAGAAACGGAAAGAATACTAAGTCATGAGTTATGCCCCATTACTTGGAATGAATATCTGAGTTGCACGATGTAGGGATGATCTACTTTTGTCAAAATATCCCTCTCAGCTTTCATGTATTCTGCATGATTCTTCTCCATTATCTTGTCCTTACGCATAACCTTCATTGCATATATTTCTGAAGTACCCTTCTTCCTCACTTGAAACACCTTCCCAAATGCACCTTGTCCAACAACCTTCATAATTTCAAAATCCTCCAGCCCAAGACTACTCTTTACACTTTGATCGTTGCCATGGTCGGAGGATTCCTGTACAACGGCCTCCTCACTAGTAGGTTTCTCTGGTGTCGCTTCATTGACACACTCTACAAGTTCCAGTGAATCCTCTGTCTCATGTAAAGTGAGCATGCTCAGCTTTAATGATTGACTAACACAAGTTGAGGGACCCACCAAAGAATGGGACCGGCTGTAAATGACTACAGGATCATCATAAATCATTTCATTTGAATCAGCTTCAGCCGAGGCTTGAACTGGTGCAGGACCAAATACATCTGAAAAGTCAAACTCAACAAAATCTGATGGAACATCAGGTGGCCCCATAGGAAGAAGCAGTTGGCCCTGGACGGTTTTGCACATTCCAGTCCTGGACAAACCAGATAATCGAGAGGAAACCATCTTTCCAAGATCTTATGGGTGAAGCAGACAGCAGATAACAGATGGGTGGAAATCAGTCTCTTCTAAAGATGAGTCTCTCCAAAAGAGTCCAGGATGCAAACAGATGAAGAAGGACTCCTCACAATGGCCTTGAACAACAAGAAGTTCACGTATGCAATTGGAGTACCAAGAAATCTTGGGAGCAAGCAGACCAAAATCCAGAAGAAGTCGTTCTTGTTTCCCGATTTACAGGAAACAATGGATGCTGCAGTTCTTCCAGAACTCATGAAGATCAAGTTGTAAAATCTGCAGTGCAAAGTAAAGGTACTGAGTTAGTGTTCACCTAAGAGTAAAGTATATGATATTATGTGGTTAATTAGCATTTAATTTCTCCATAAATGCATAAAGGAAGGCATGAGATGCATTTAGAAAAAGATAGTCATGATTCATGACAATGCTAGTAGGAAGAACATAAATGCTGCAGTATACAAAAAGATAAAGCCAAACCTTTGCACCTTCTAATGTCAAATTACAAATAAATAGATGAATAAGAATGGGTCCTATTAAGTTAAGAGTAACTGTTTTCTTCATGTTCAACCCAAAGTAAAAAAGATTCCAAATATTTTTCAAAGACGAGGAAACTTTGACATATTTTGATTATACCTCAGCCATATTGCTTTCAAATGTTTGCCCTTTTTTTTTTTTTATGCATATTTAATAAAGGGACTGTCTAAATGACACCTCTATAGGTGTATTTAGAACTTGACACCTTCTTTTGATTGCCCCTTGTCGTATTCCTATAAGTTTTTTTAGTTATGGGCAAAAAAGGGTAAACTTATCATTAATTCATTATCAAACTTTTTCACTGTCTTGCAAATTTTTCAAATATATATGTGAAATGACAGGATTTACCCTCATTAAAAAAATGACTTGTACTAAAAGAGGAAAAAAGCAAAGTCACAGATTATTTGACACCTCTTAAATTAGAACACCTTAAGAGGTGTAAATAAGAAAATTCCTTTAAATAAATTACATAAGTGACATATTTTACATATTACGAATTGTGCAATATATTTCCAATAATCATACTGAATTATATGCAAAAGCATCCAATATCATATTTCTCCCAGTTCTGAAATTCACAAACTATGGTCCAACGGAATAAAAATGCAATGCACATCCCAAAGGCTCAGGTTCCATCATTGGACAGTGTTCCATCTGAGATCCAAGGGCCCATCCATTCTGAGGTGTACAAACAACTTTCCAAAAGAATGCAACATGGCTAGATATGTGATGCTGTCATAAAGTAATGAAAATCTGCCGGTAAGTCTTTAGATGTTCAGGGATACATGCATTGCATGTGATGAAGGACGCTACACCCATTTCATAGGTATTGTCTCAGCTCAAAGGAAGTGGCTCAAATGTTAGTCTTGAGTTTCATAAATTTAAAATAAATATAGACTTTTGTTCTAATGGAATCAAGTTTTTTTTTCTTAGTTTGTAAGCACTTTTGAGCCACTTCCCCTACTTGTTTGGAGCTGAAACTTTCCTAATGAGATCAATGTTCGAAATTGGCAAGCATTGATGAACAATAAATGGTGGTTCAACTGAAAACTCGTTTGTTGCCATATGCGTCTCACAAACTCTGGAAAAATTAAGTTGTAGCCAACTTTACATGGCCAAATTAGTGACATTTGGTATGGAAGTAAGATATCCATGGCATAACAAAGACCCTAGAAGACAAAAATAAAAACATTGAACAACTAAAACAAGCACCCATCTGACTATCTATCGATCTCTCTGTTTTCCATGTTAGGGATCACTATGGTGCAGGTTAAGTACAGAAACTCCCCATAATAACATGGGTTTGGTGAGGCATAACCATGTCTCCAATTGGGGTCGGTTTCCATAGTGCAATATGGTTCAGATTATGCCAAAATTGGGGACAGGGAGGGGGTGGAACTTAGGGCCTTAAGCATTTATGCCTATGATCCACTCTTCATATTTTATCTATTTTTATTTTTTACATAATCTCTGTGCTGGAACAATAGATGTCTCTTGTCCCACCCATCCCACTCTGTTTGCAAGGGAGGGCGGGTTCAAACCAGCCCCGTAGCCATCCCTAGTTTATCAGCCAGTCTATCTATAGAGAAAGAATCTCCTAGGTGGGTCATCTAGATTTCTTCCCCAGTTAACCTGAGACTCAGAATTTTAGATAGAGAAAGAATATCCTACTCTAGATTTCTTCCCTAGTTAACCAGAGACTGAGAATTTATGACAGAGAAAGAATCTCCTAGGTGGGTCATCTCGATTTCTTCCCTAGTTAACCAGAGACTGAGATTTTCTTTTTTTCTTTTTAAAGACGGGAAATTCAAGTATACTGCGACAGCGTTCGAGCATCATAAAACAACCTAAAACCAAATTTAAAGAAATTGTTCAAAATTTTAACTCCATTAAAGCAAATACAGGAATTAATGATTAAAGGAAAGAGATAAACAACTTAAGTAGAGAGAAACCAGTTAGATCTCCACCCGCATCCATGCTCACATTAAAAAAAGTACATAATCGAGATTAAAATTCTAATCAAACTCGTCAAAATTTTGAATATACTCAATACCAACCCATGAAACGATAAACAGCAACAGAAAATGACTAAGAAAGAAGAAGTAAATAACTGAAAAATCAAATAAAACTGAAGAACAGAAGCAGAAGAACTTACCTTGAGGAGATCGCAGAAGCAACGAAAGGGGTTGGCCAGACGAGCGTCTTTTCGCAAATCCTTCGCACGGAGTTTCTTCGCCACTTATACAACAAACGGAAAACCTTCTTGGAATTGATGCACGTTTCTTGACGTCGAACACGTGGCAAGATTTGAATGGTTAGTGAGCAGCTTTCAAGGATCCAACTCTAGCTTTTGAGGGTAACCCTCCTTTCGGTCCTCCGAATAAGAATATGCCTCTGGTTTTGGTTCTAGAAGTTGATGGATAGACTGAAATGCCCCTAAACAAAATACAGATTCACATAATTACCCTCCCGCGACGGCGTGGCGCGTGTGTCGCAAGTGTCGGAAGACGATTTCATGCAACACGCGCACGGGGCGCCGCCAGTGTAGCATTACTGGCATGGGCTTTGAATATCTTTTTTTTTTTTTTTTTTTTGGTAATGAGGCTTTGAATATCTAAGGGCCCGTTTGATAACGTTTCAAGTAGCGCATTTCTGTTTCCAGAAACAGCAAAAACGGAGCAAAAAACGTTTGATAAAACTATTCCGTTTCACTTATTTTTATAAATAGAAATATAAATTTTTACTTATTTATGATTCAAGAAACGACCCAGGCGAACTTGTTTCGCCGTTTCTGAAAACGACTTGTGGTAATTCTTTCATTGGTTACCATCCACTTCTAAAAACATGACTTATCAAACACCTTCAATTCCGTTTCTGTTTCTATAAACGGTAATTTATGTTTTTACCGTTTCTTGAAACAGAAACTGCAGAAACGTTATCAAACAGGCCCTAAGTCAACCTAAATGTGAGGGTATGAGACTGAGAGCCAAAGACCCTCGCTTTGAACTTACAATAAATAGAAATTGAAAATTTTCGAGCCCGTTGCTGAGTAGAGACTTGAGAGAGTGAAGAGGAAGAAGAAATTGAAAATGTCAATGACTAACGTGAGGAAGGAAGGGTATCAATTGGTTGGTTTGATTTGGTTCAATTTTGATGATGATAAATTGGTTTAAGTGGGTTACTGAGTCAACTTGAAACCAAATGGTTAAGAAAGTTCGGTTTCAACCTAGTTTGTTTTGGTATCTTTTCAGTTTTTTGTTATTGATTTTTAGTCGGATTATTATCAGGTATAGTCCAATATGGTTCAATTCTACACCTATACATACAATTGGTCGGACTGTTTTGAGCTAAACTTTGACACAGTAAGACAATACCCACAAATTTCATATCATTGCCTCTTAATAGACAGGATCTCCTACCCGTATGTGCATGCCCAATATGCTTATTTTTTCTTTTTTCTCAAGAGTGTTGACAATGGCACCTATTTCTATACACACTCTAAAATGACAGGATTCAATCCCCGATTTCCTCCTCTCTATGTTAGTTCTTCAAGTTGAAGTTATCACCACTAGGCTAAAGTGTTCATATGTATGTTTGATATGTGAGTAGATGGTAGTCGTTACTTGCTCCATTCCTCTCATTAATAATACATGGAACAAAAATTTAATGAAGTAAAAGAAAAGAGATGTCATCAGAACTGTACTTGAAGCATTATATGTGCCGAACTATACAAAATTACCCTGAGCATTCACATGGCTATCTCCTATCCACATGTAACACAAGAACCAGGGATTGGATACAACCTTATCAGTTGGGTCATGAATGGTTAAGCTTTCAAACAGACCCAAGAATTTGGGTCTACCTCATAAGTGTTATTGATAGTGATTGACAAGATAAGCCCATCCAAGAGGTCTTGGATTCGAGCCTCTTGAATCCCATCTTTCCTTTCTCCAGTATAGACTAAGCATAGGAAAACAAAGTAAAAGAACCATGTTACAGTTGAATAATTTTTATGCCATAAATAGAGACAAGAAGTGTTCATTTATTTTATTTTATTGTTTTGATTACTAACAATGTTATAGTTTTTATTCCTCGATTATCAATAAAGTAGATCAATTAAATATGTGTTTTAAAATATTGTGCTCAATTTTAAAAGATAGAAAGTAGCACATGTTCCCATGTTCATTGCTAAATTATACAAATATTTTAATTAAGTTGTTTCACTTATATATATTTCCCACTGTGTAAGATTTTTTTAGGAGATTTTTTTTTTTTTTTTTGGGAAAACAGGAGATAGTTTTGTTTCACTGACAGCAAAGGAACACCCATATGCAATCATTAATACTCTCCCTTTGTCTGTTGAAGGTCTGATCTTTTTTTGTTTCTATTTATTTATTTTTTTAATTAAAAAAACAAATCTACTAAGAATAACAAGGTATGAATTTTCTAATCCAGCACCATGGTCAAGTTTCCCCAAACATATCATAAGAGGAGTAGAAGTTTTACATTCATACAAAAAAGGAATTTCCCAAAAAGTTGCAAAAGAGAATAATGGCTAGTTGTTCTTAGAAGGTTGTGGCATAAATTAAAGTAAAATCCTAGATGAGAACCAAACTTCACCTATAGTCCAACCCTTTGTAATTACCAGTCTTAGCCCTTGCAGAATACCATAGACTTCAGTTTCCCAGTCCCCATCTTGATAACCTAGAACCTTCGTTGAAACAAAATTTCAAAATCCCAACCTGATTTTATGTCCAATAAGTTAGTAAAACTAATACAAACTATGGTGGGATAGTTAAAAAATGGAAGAGGCAAGTATCTTCCTATGATGTCTTCTGGAGCATTTGTAAGCAAGTAGACAAAATCATTGGAGTTAGTATCTTGAAACAATTTTAGACCATGAATCCAATGAGTAATATTATGCATAATAGACTTAGGGTTGAGATCAATTTTTTTGGAATAATGTTGTTCCTATGCAGTCATAGAAAATAGACCGTTATCGATATTATACTAAAATACCAAGCACGATCAGGAGTAGATAAATTAGCATGGAGAAAGAAATGCTTAACTAAGTCAATAAAGTAAAGCAAATGAAGGCATTTGGGTAGTAGATCAAGAGGGCCAGCAACCCAAATTATGTCAATAAAGTCATAGAAGAAGAAGATGTGAAAAATAGATTAAATTTTCTCGCCACAAAGGACACAAGATGTATCAATGTTCAACCATTTACCTAAGGTCTCTCTAACAGGGATTCCATTAAGTAAAATACGCCAAAAAAACATTTCAAATTTTGGATGAATACGTAGTTTTCAAAAAACTTCCAATAATTAGGGGGAGGGATGTAGAATTATTAACCATACTCCTTACCTGCTGAGAATGCAAAGTAGATAGAAATTTAGCTGCCCATCGGGTAGAGAAACGATCATCCCTTCAGATAGTGCACCACCAAGAATTAGGTTGAGAAGAAACCTGGATTTTTATAATTTCATTGATTATATTAGTAAGGATAAGATTGTTTATGGAATTCACATTCCAATTGTTATCACTCACCACATTATCAATAGTAGAATTTGGAAAAGATAGAGGTGGGTTCAAGGGGACCCGATCAAGGAGGGTCGGAATCCAAGGATCATACAAAAAAAAAGAAGTCCAAATCCCAGTTTGACAATAACCACAAGTTGTAGAAGGGGGAGAATATATACAATACTATTTCAAATCCATGATCCTTTATTTTTCAAGGTTTCCGAGTCAAAAATAAAAGTGGTTGGGAAATATTTAGCTTTCCTCTCATTAAGCAAATGCCAACCAAGTTTAAAAGGATAAAAGACTATACACTTGGAAATCTAATCTTCTCTTTTTTTGCTAGAAGGAAAATTATGATTCAGTTGGTTCTTTGTTCTATACCCTCTCACTGGACGTCTTGCTTTGCCCTTCCCAAGAAAATTTACCATAATATTGATTTTATCTACTCTTGATTTTGGAACAGGTCAAGCGTTTCTTCTAAAAAGATTCACCCCATTTCTTGGAGGGGAAAAAAAAAAGATGTTCTCCAATCCAAAGGTGGTTTAGAAAGAAAGAAAATTAAAATGGTACGAAGTTAAACTGAATGTGAACCATCACTACAGACCGCATGTAAATCGGAAGTAAACACATTAACGGTAGAAATTGTAAACCGTTTTCTAAAATTGGTTCCACAAATCGCATATTAATTGAATATAAATTGGTAAAATCCCCATATGAAAGTGGTTAGGGTCTTCCTTCACCATACAGCGAGCCCTGCCCCAAGCCGGAGATCTCCCCGGCTACTCGATTACTCTTTGCTTCCGTGTATGTTTCGGTTGATTTCCTAGTTGCTTTTCTGCAGCACACAAGGTGACAGTGCTTTTCCCGAGTAAGAAAGGGGTAGAGAAAATGCCTCGAGTTAATGTTCGAGCGCCAAGTGCTATAACGTTAAAGTAACTCATGCCACACTCTCAGGAAAAGCTCAAACAACCTTCAACAAAAGGTACCTGTACCGAGGAAAGGACTCGGTCGCCCTAACGTGCTAAACCAAGTTGGAAAGTATGCAATTTCGAAGTTTCGAGTTAGATAAAAGGATTTTAACAAAAAAGGTCTATCATCAAAGTAGGGAAGGGGTGCAATTTACTCTGGTAGCTTTGTCAAGCCCAAGGGTATGACTAGGAACTCAAAGACACCGTAGCAAGTGACACAAGTCATCTTAGCTTAATTTCTTTTTGCTATTCGAACTTGGTAGTATCTCGAGCGTGAATCCAGCTTCGAAAAATAAGGGGGAATGGGATACTTGTTCTTCAACGTGGCTAAATGTAAAATGATTTTGATTTTGATTAATTCTAATCTGATTTGGTTTTATATACACCTTTGTCAAAATACAATATGAATCAAAATTGAACCGAATAATCAAAACCAAACCGATTGACACCCATTGAGGGACTACTGAAGTAGCATGAAGCCCATGAAACCTCAGCCAAGTAGCCAAGAAGCCAAGTACCCAAGAAGTTATTTGTTTAACAGTAATTTAATTCGTCCCCCGCTCTTGGAATGAGGTAAGGGTGTTAATCGGTTTGATTTCGATTTAAACAATGCGGATCGGTTTGGTTCACATTTATTTGATTAAAACCATAACCACATCATTTACTAAACGGTTCCACTTTCTGAAACCGTGACCATTTAGTAAATGATTTCGGTTTCCACGGTTTTTAAATGGTGTTGGTTTCACGGTTTTAAACAGTTTCGATTTCGATTTATTCCATACGGTTTGTAAAACAGTTCACAATCAGTTTGTTATAACTTGCAACCATCTCTAAATTGAATATCATAAGCTTATCCAAAAATAATTGACAATCATTGATGATTGTATGTCTTAATTTGATAATGTAATACTATTTCTTTGCATGGTCATTCTCAAACATATAAAACTATTATTATAAAGCATCCAAATCCAACCTTCTACAACATAAAATATTAAAATAACAGGTGGTTCAGTCAAAACACCACATATGTGATAACATAATAACATAGTAACATATATGAATTACAATTTCATGATCTAAAGCCTAAACTTGAACTGAATTGCAATAAATCATATCAAAGCAAGATGAGTACTTAATTTAATTGTTAATTGTTATAAGGATTACTGCCTTTGTTTTATTTAATTGTTATACGGATTAATTGGATCGATTTAAACGATTTAAATAGTTTGTTTTAAACAATTTTAATTCGATTTGAAACCAATGGGTTTTGTAGTTAAAACCGACCCAACCCGACTCAACCTATTTAACTAATCGGCCTGAAACTTGAAACTATATTGTATCATTTACTAAACGGTTTTACGGTTTCGATGTAAACGAATTGATTTGGTTTCTTTAAACGGGGTTGATTACAAATTCACATCCTGAGAATGAGGTATAGAGATATCCAAATTACGAAATAGTCGTTTGGTTTATCAGAGAAAGAAATTCAAAAATCTGGGGTTCCTAATGTGCGATTGTGTTCCTTCTGCTCCATTAACTTGTTCCGGCGTTGTAACCCTTAAATTAGGGTTACTGAGATGTAATTCTAGACTAAGATTCTGCAGAACCGAGCTCTTGCGAAGGGTTGATTACTGTCGTTCCTCAAAATTCTCAAATGACTTCAGTTCAGTTCGATTAGGCACTCGAAACGGAGCTCAATTTTCTGGAGGTGCGTATAATCGTAATGGAGGTCAGGTAGATGATGCCAGTCCATTCGATTTTGTAAGGTTGAGTCGTAATTCAGATACTTTGGGTTCCAGAAACCATGATATTTATGATGAATTGGGTTTTAAGGAGAACGATGGAAAAGAAGAAGATTTTCGTTTTAATCAGACAACAGCAGATGGGATTGGTTTCAGTGACGAGCGAACGGAAGATGATGACAGTAGCAACGCATCAGTGTCTTCCAATGTCGATTTTCTCGAATTGAAGAGTGATTTGGAAAACGGGGAGAGAACAAGCAGGAGCGTGGGGACTTTGGAGTCCGAGGATGTGATTCGAACAGAAGGGTCTGGTTCAACGTATGACAAGCTAGGGCAGTCCATTGGAAGTTCGGGGCTCAGAAGTGGAAGGCAAATGATAAGGAGATCAAGCGTTATTGCAAAGCAAGTAATCAGCATCCAATCTGCTCTCTCCTTGGGTTTTGTCTCGCAACTTTGGGTTGACACCTGCTCAGTAAGTATTCTGTTTATCTAGTCAAAATTAAGTAGAAGCTACCTTGAACTAATTCAATAGATTTAGCAAGTGAGATACTGATGTTCGCAAATGGCTTCTATCATTGTATTAAAGATAGATTTAGTATATGAAGAAACCTGCGAAGTCTACTTAAGTCAGGAGATTTCAGAATTTAGCCTTCTGTATACTCTCTCTCAGTCATCCCTGCGAGAGTTTGTTGAATAAATACTACTACAAGTCCACAATTACTACTTCAGGTACTTGGTGGCTGGTGCGGCCATGATGATATTCTTCACTTCATATGATCCGGCATTCCGGCTTCATAAAAAGGGTAGACCCTGTTTTAACGAATACTACTAATAATATTGGTGCATCTATACATTTTTTTTTCTCCTTTTCTCACGTTTGACATTGGCTGTGTTAGTTTTCCTTGTTCTGCTTCTTTTTTGGCTAGTGACGTTTTATTTATTGTCTGTATAGTTACTCTGTCGTATATCACATAGTATTCAGATTTGAAAATTTATTTCCCCTCTTGTTTCTGATAGATCTGTGTATTTATTAGTTGGGTAAGTAATATGGCATAAGCCCTTTGGGACCTTCCCTTCTTATTCATAGAGGCCTGATTTGAATTTGGGTTCTCTGCTGGTCAACTAACTGAGCCATTGGCCATTGGCCATTGCCATGGATTGGAGGATTAGTGAAATATATGTATCTTTCAAGAATTGTTTCTACTTGCATGTTATATCAGTGATAATGATACTTTTGATAACTTGTTTTTGCTTGTTAAGCGCTGAAGAAATACAGTGCAACTGATGCCCCAGCCTGAATCCTTAATTCCAAGTTGGACAGTTCCAAGTAAACAACTAGAACTCCTACGCCCCACCCCACCCCACCCCACCCTCCTAGCTTGCAATATTTTTATTGATGGATCTAGTCAGCTTCCTTCCTGCCTTCCTTGAGTGATACAAAGTATACAATATTTGTTTCTATTTCCACAAGTTTGTTTGCGTCATATAGGCAGTGATATGGTTATTGGTGGTACCTCTTATTGAGGTTTTATGCTGACATTTCTTAATTCAAAATTTTTTCTGCAGTGGGTGGTTATCATGGTAGAGGTCAGGCCGAGCTTGCTTTCTGGAGAAACAGAAAGGTTCCTTCTCAAGGATGTCTGCCAGGTATGTTGATACCATTTTCTGTAAGTTCTGTGTGCATTTCTTTTGCAGTGCGTATTAGTTATAATAGTGTAGATGCAGATTTTCCTATAGGAGGAAAAGAATTTTGTGGTGTTAACAGGCAAAAAATTTCATTTGCTTATGGATCATGACATTTATTTAATTTCAGTACATGTGGTAAAGGTCATTCCTTTGGAATCCTGTCTTAGTGTCTTGTTTCCGAGTTTTACTTCCTCCGTACCACAAGGATAGTCCTGTTTGAGACTTTTCACTGTCCCAAAATGTTTGTCCATTTTAAAAAACCAAGATATGAAGTTTGTGGCTTCCCCATAGTACCCCTATTTAGTCATCTGCACATTTTCTGTATTCACTTGTCATAATTGTTTCCCTCTATCACAGAAGCCAAACTAATAAGTGCAATGCTGGAAATAGGTTTGAATTAGTCGGTAATTAATGCATTTACGACAACCTCCTTAAAATTTGGGTTTTTTCAAACAAGATGGTCTTTTTGGGACAAAGGGAGTATGTCAGAAACGTCAAACCCTGTTTTAGGAAATGTATTGCTCATTGATATAGTTTTGGATATCCTAAATCAGAATATTAAATAACCGGAATTGTGTAAGATGTAGATTCTTTCCCAGGCCATCAGTGAAATTATGTTTCACTTACCACAATATGTGATGGTAGGTATCATAAGTAAATTCCCTCCCCTTTCTCCGTTCTTCTGAAGGTGACTAGTTGGGACTTGTTGAACTTTGGGTCTTGAGCCCCTCGATATTTTCCATTTTTGTGATATTTATGGACGACAATTAACGTTTATCATTTCCAGACTGTGGATCTGCATATAACCTACACATTTTTTACTGAGGCATCAAGATCATAGTGCTGTCAAGAACAGTCAACCATCTGTCGTAGAAAAGATTTACTAATGTGTCAAGAAACTGGTCCTGTGAAAGATGTTAACATCTTGCCCATGTGTTAGTTTACAATGGAGACTTATGCACATTAATTTTATTCTTTTTTTCCTGAATATTTGTTGTTCTTCACAGGTTGGCGATGTTCTGCTTGTTGAGGATGAAAGTGTATTGGAGAATGAATTTAAAATGATTGGACTGGACACTTTGGTACTGCATTCTTCCTTTCTACTTGATGTATCATTCAGTTTCCCTTGGTCAAAGCACTTAGACCCATACAAGTCTGGGTTTTTACCTCTCATTACATTGGTTTGCCCCTAGCCTCTAGTGATATGAGAAATTTGAAGTACCTGTGAGGTATATTGTAAGGAGTCACGATCACCAGCACAACTGAACCTATTATCCTCCATCTAATCTTCTGGCTACTCTAACCTTACTAGACTTTAGTATTATTAAGACAAAATCCAACAGATGGATGATTAAGACCAATCCCTTTCACTGTTATCTTTTCCTATTTCACAACCACTGAACCACTACCGCAAACAAATGGAGTTTGGATTGCTGCAATTCTGCTGATACTATAGTAGCCATAGACCGTGGATGTTGTAATGGATCAGAGGAGCTGTATTCAAAATTTCCCTCATCACTGTAACAAATTTGATGTGGATATAGACACACTGTTTCTGATTTTTGAATTTTGAATTTTGGAAATTAACTCTGTTTGGATATGTTCATGTGTTTAAAGCAGAAACAAAAGGCAAAAGAATGCTTTTTTTTTTCTTCTGTCTTTAAACGGAAACAAATGGATACATATCCAATGTCGCCTTACATAACTGGACCACAATCTGAATTCTTACTTGGATTCGTAATTGACTCAAATTTTTACTCTTTGTGGATGCCTTAATTTCATGACTAGCCACTAGAACTTCTAAGAGAAAGCTTACTATAGTCTTCTTAATATGCGTCAACAGTAGTATACTAAAATCGGACCTATTAAAAGCTTTTACCTTATCCACATACTCAATTTAAGTACACAACTAGCTACCTATCAAACTAGACTTTTTAATAAATAAGTAAAATTTACAGTTGGAATCCTACATAAAAAAAATGGTCCCATACTTCTGGCTGCAATAAGACCACTCTTTGCAATTGTATAACAGGGTCTAATTTGATCTTTTGAACAATCGAAGCCCCCTAAAAATCGATGGAGGTGCTCCGACATCTCTATTTTTTGGTGTAGACTCCTCTTGTGGACGACATCTGAGTGTGTAGATGTGATTTCTTGGTAGCTATGTTATCTGGACATTTGAGAATAGGGGCTGAACTTGTGTCAGGCACTGAATACTTATGCTGTCACCAACAATGACTCTGGTCTTAGTGTGTCTGTAATTATAGTTTAAAATATATCCTAAACATAGCATGCGGCGGTTCAAGTAACTTACTTGGTCAGGTGAATGCACAAAAATGAGTTGATCTCTTTGATATTAGTTATGGATGTAAAAAACAATTTAAAAATTCTTACACATTAACAGATGCTAATCCTCCTGTCCCTGAATCCTTTTTCCCTTTTGGGCAGGTGGGGGGGTCCCAATTCCAGTTCCTTGTCTCTATATGATTCCAACATTGGCACTCCTATCCATGTAACTTAGCCTGAATGAGCATAATGTGTGAGCTGTGCTGCTGCTAACCATCCAGAATGATTTACTGGACAACTACTTTCAGGTTTTCTTGGACTTTGACTTAAAAGTGCAAAAGGAAATGAATGCAACTCAAGCCCATGGATCATTTGGTTGACATACAACCTCCAAACCCCCCTCCAAAGAAAAAAAAAAAAAAAGAAAGAAAGAAAGAAAAAAGATTGCTGTAAATTCTTGTAGGATTGGCTAGAAATCCTAGAACCATGCTGTTGCTATATAGATCAATAATAATTATTCTTCACTAAAATGTCATTTTGCTTTGTGTTGTTACCTACCCAGCATGTTATGTTTCCAGTCTCTGTTCAAAGGACGCCTAATATATTTTGTTTGTTAGGTGGGATACAATGTCATAACACCTAACAAACGCAACATTGGAAAGGTGAGTCCAAGATCTCTTCACCAACATGTCTACTTGCATTTTGAAATATGTACTCAACTCTATACAGTCATCATTTTCCTCTCTTCCTATATTTCAAGGTGCGAGGATACACTTTCAATGTTAACTCAGGTGCTGTGGAATCACTTGAGCTTGATTCCTTAGGGATTTCAATTATTCCATCCAGTTTGGTACGGATGTTATTTCTCTTATTCTTTTTACACAACTGATAAGAGTATACATTAAGAACTATTAAAGTCAGTGCACATTCTCATTATTGAAGAAGCTGGGGACCATACTCTGGTTTCAGTGCTTACCTGTTAAGTGACCATTGCCTGTGTGGTCTGCATTTTATTCAACTAATTGAAGTGGTTAGTTCACCATCCTTTCAGGTAAGCACATTTGCTTTGTTTGTTGAAGATGTGCTTGAAGTAGTATCTGATACTGTGGTAGTGCATGAAACCGCAGCATCCAGGATTCAGAGACTAACAAAGGTATTTATATAACGTGGCAACTCCTCACTCATGTCTCTTAGAAGGTTTTTCTTATAATCAATTCTCTGGTTGTTTGATCACTTGCTTTCCATCAAATCCTCCCCCCCTCCCTCTTTTTTTTTTTTGGCTTGGGGGGTGTTTTGGATGGGTGGAGCACATTATCATTGTATCAAAAGGTGGTGGGTGCAGCTCAGGCTGCTGAGCCGGGTTGGTGTCAACCAAAATATAATATGTAATGTATATGCAAGTTGGTCTGGGCCTCAGGCAGACCTTGGATAGGGATCCCCTACCCAAAATTCCAGCCCAGGTCTGCTGCATGTCAGGCCAAGCTTGGTTGGGTTTGAGTTGGCTTGGCCCAAGTTGCACCACAGAAGGCAAGCTTTGCCTTTTTTTTTTTTTTTCCCTTACATTGCTTGAACACTTCAATGTTCATTTGTGTCACTGACATCATACTATTGAGTGTGGAACCTTGTATGTTTAAATGTGAAAAGTAGCTAGTATTTGATACACAGTGCGTGTGCACAACATATGCTTGCAAACCCCTGCATCAGTTTGATGCCAATGATCCCCAAGAGCAAATTGATGTATTCCCACCACCCCCATTTTTTCTCATCGTCTGGCCTTCTGGTGCATATGGTCAAGTCAAGTATTTGTAGTAGTCATTCTCAAAATAATCGACATCTTGCGAATTTACTGCAACATGTCATTTGTTACCAAAAAACTTAGGCCGTCATCATTTTCTTTTGTTTTACAACTTTTACTTAAAATTCTAGAGTCATTAGATAAGGAGTTTCTAATTTACTTGAAATTCCAGAGCCATTAGATGAGAATTTCTACTAAATTTTTTTAAGGTTTGACTGTTTGAGCATGTTATTTCAATTTACTGGTGAAGACTTCTCTCCCTAGAAATGGACAAATGAAGAAGGTTTCTCAGGGAAGGGTTGTGATAAATTGACAATGGAATTACATCCTTCATATAGGAAGAGGCATCTTGCACTATAATAAGTCAAAGAGTTAAAATAACACCCTATACCAATTGGACGAAGTCCCTAGATGAAATCAAAACCTGTTATCTGTAACCAAATTCTAGTGTTTCCACCATAAAAAAGATTGAGAAAATAAAAAACAAATTCCCCATGGTACTAGGATTGCTGTAAATTGAGTATTTAGGGTTCAAATTGAGAGGGAAGATTAGGGCTTTCAGTTCTGAAATTAGGTGCAATATGTTCATGTATGAAAATATATGCTAGCTGAGTAAACAGTAGCTATATATGGCAACTGAAATGGTTTTTGCTAGGCTTAGGTTAGATTGGCAGGGATTAAGATGCTTATGAGTGAAGGTGACAAGATTTTTGATGGATGGAGTCAGATAGATGGTACAGATTATGGATCTTTACTTTGAGTTTGGAAATAGAAAGTAGTAAGTACAGGATACTGGGTGTAGCATGTCCTCTAGGGCACTGGTGAAGTTATATGTCAGTGTATAAAATTCTCTTCTGGGTTTTTTTTTTTTTTTTTTTTTTTTT
>NC_056568.1:571852-572184 GCF_013358625.1 Macadamia integrifolia | reverse complement strand
GGTGGGGGGGTGGGGGGGTGGGTGTGGGGAGCTTCTCTATGACTTGCCAAAATTGTTATGCTTAATTAATTTCTTCCTCTGTGAAGATTATAGAACCTTCATATATGCTTACAATAGGGTCTGCTGGATAATCGGAATGTTGATGCTTCGCAAGATGAGTTTGGAGAATTTGGCAGCTTCGATAGACAATCTTCTCAAGTAGATCATAACCAATCCAGACAGAAAAATTTCAGTAGCAGACAGTTTCGTTCCAAAATGAAGGAAATTGAGGAAGACTGGCATCTCCCAATGGATTACTTGTGATGCATCTAAATTGAAGCTTCTTTTTTTTT
>NC_056568.1:471233-571832 GCF_013358625.1 Macadamia integrifolia | reverse complement strand
GGGGAGGGGGGATGTGGGCCTTCTTGTATTGGGGTTAATCTAGTTCCATTTATAATTAGTTTTGTATATACTCTCTATATTTCCAATGACCAACCAGGGGATGGTTAAACAGGGAATTCATTAATGAAGATTAAATATTTTGAGGTACTGATTCTGTTACAACTTACAAAGCTTCTTAATTGGAAGGGATGGAAGCAATGGCTTTGAGCAGATAGGTGAAGAGCTGAACGGGAGTGGAGAAGAAGGGGCTGTGATCACTCTCCAGAGCAAACACCTGGGAAGGTGGCCACCTTCTAACCATTGCATCTTGCTGCTCGGGCGTGAGGACCCTATCATGCAGTGTTTTTATGTATACCCTCTTCACTTGCTCTGCTTCGGGTCCTTCGCTGAACCGTGCCTGCTGTAATGCCATTAGTGGTCCTGGACGCAATAGCATCGTTGCAAGGATTGAGTCCTGAAACCAAACCAAAATGCCAACAAAACAAACCCTTCAATCTCTTTCAGTTTGTCCAGCTATGGAGATTTGAACATGGTTTGAGGAATCGGATTGGTTGGATCTGGTCAAAATTGGCTTTAACCGATACTGTATCAATGGATTGGTATGCATGAAAGGTAAAATAATTCAAAAAATGGTTTTTTTAATTTAAAGCAAAGGTATTTCTGTTCAAATCTAGCTGATCTAGATCTGTAATGGATTGATATCCACCATGACCAATTCCATTCCTGATATCAAGTTCTCAAACCATGGATTTGAACCCTTTGATTATCATGGGGAATGGTATTTTTGAACCCTACAATAAGCTGTGGAAGTTATGATAACACATGTCTAATGACAAGGTCATTCTCTTTTCTTTTTGCGTGAAAGGAAATTTTCATCTTTTTAATTTTAAGGACTGAGTTTTCTTTCACCCATGTTGAAGTGGTAAACCTATTAAGTCACGTCTTTTTACCTTTGGATTGGACTATGGAGGGAGTATTGTCGACAAAATACAACAGGACAAAATACAACAGGGGAGTGTGAATTTAATAATGAAATTCACTATCTAGGTTTCTAATCATAGGGTCACATCACCTTCCATCCAAATGGCAATAAACTTTTTTCTAATTTTTTTTAATGCATAAGATATAATAAATTAAAACATAAAATAAAAAATACCTCCAAAGGGCTCAAGTTGTACATGAGCTTGCGTTGAAATTCTTTCTTAAGAAAACAGCTGGTGGGAAGCTGATCCGGTCCCAATACAATCTCTAGCTCATCTGATAAATCTGGTGAACCCTGTTTCATTGTAGAAGACACCCCAACACACCCATCCAAGAAAAAAAAAAAATAACAAAGGTTTAGCAAACCCTAAAATTTCAGATATACAACATCAGGGACCTTATAGGCTTATACCATGTGATACGAAATACATATGAGTGCATATGATAAAGCCCAGAATGAGGAAAAACATTATTTTAACACCATGAATAAGTCAGCACAGCAGTGAGTGGGTGAGCCCTGGATTAGTCTCAAGTCTTGACAGTTGACACTTGACAGAGCAGATCCACCAAGAACAAGAAGACACTAAAAAAGTCAAACATCTGTCATCTAAGATATTTGAATAGGCAAACTCAAATCTCTTCCACCGTTTCATTGCTCTGCTGTCCTTGCGTGAGAGCCAGTGAGGATTCCAGTGAGGAGACAGTACATATGGCCCGTGGTTGTAAGGTATCGAATCAGATCAGCCCGTGAATACCTATCCGATACCATATCGGTGGTATCAGAACCGAGAAGGGTAAAATGGTCTAAAAGAAAATGTATAGACATTTTGAGGGGTAAAATGGTCCAATCTGACCTAATACATGAAGCTAATCCCTATCAATTGGCATCAAAGATGATCCCAATCCAACGGCTCCAAGTTGACAACAGAAACTATGGCGATCTAGATTGCATGGTGCGTACCAGTTAAATATGAGATGGGATGGAGACATGGAGTATCCTCTTAAACGTCATACTATAGAGATATTAACATAGCCTAGTGGTGATAGCTTTGACTTGAAAAGTTGGCACTCAAAGGATGAGGATGTTGGATATATTGAACCCCAAAGTATGCTTGTGTGTGTGTGGATGGGTAGGAATAAGTGGCCATTGGTCTTACTAACGCTCAATAGGCTGACCATTAATCAACAAGATTTAGTAAGATACAATAGATACAAAAAAGTGTCTAAATAATTGCGTAGCTCACATGCCTTCAAATTCTAGGGAGAAAGAACTCTATAGTAGTGTGGGGCAAGAGGTCACATGGTTGCATGGCCTGCACTTTAGTGGACACAAATGAAAACATACATGAGCACTAACATTAATGAAATTTTTTATTTCATAAGAGGTGGAGCGATAGTATCACTCGTTCCAGTGTCGGTCTTAACGAAGGATCGTGATGAGGGAGCTTTCTTTTCCCAAAAAAACATATGATGTGAGATGGGGTGGGTGATGCCAGGGCATACAGGCTATATACCTCCTGCATATCAAGATCGGTGGAGAAGCCGAAACGCAACATTGTGGCACCGACATAGATGGCGACATGAATCTTCTTCCCAAGCTTATGAATGGCGTCTGTCACGCTCATTCCTCCGGCGCTGTGCCCAACCAATATCACCTGATCCATTCATCCATGAAAGATCAATCCATCCATCACCCATGATTTCAATCTTTAACTAAATTCATTGCAAAGAAGCATGCATTATATGGTTGATCAGATCAATTCAGGAAAGAAAATAAGAATTAGCTCAGAACTGAGAAGAAGAATGAGATTTGGTGAATGAGAAGAAATAAAATTTATATGTTGTACTTGATCATGAGGAGGCAAGGTAGAGAGGAAGTCGATGAGAGGTTGGTTGTAGTCATCGAAGGTGAGAACAGAGGCAGCGTCTGATGGGTGGATTCCAGCGGATTTGAGGTCAGGACAAGAGACTTTGTAGCCGGAGCTTTCTAAGAGACACCTGATCTTGTACCAGCACCATCCCCCGTGCCATATTCCATGCACCAGCACGAAGTGCGGCGACACCGGAGAATCTCTTTCTCCTCCTCCGTTATTGTTGGCCACCACCTCCCCCATGGATTGAGAACTCACTTAGTCACTCCACTTCCTCTCGAAGTAACGTACTTCTTCTTCTTCTTCTTCTTCTTCTTCTTCTCTCTCTCTCTCTCTGTCTCCCTCCTCCCTTCCTCCCAAGGGTCAATTGTGAGCTGTGAATAAGGTTTGGGTTGAATTGGCTTCAATCTCTCTCTCTCTCTCCCTCCTCTTCCCTTCTGGTTAATTATGTGTTCAGCTGGCTTCTAATTAACACTACCTCTGCCCAAGTGTGGGCTAGCTGTGGATAAGGTTTGACCCCTCTCTCTCTCTCTCTCTCTCTCTGCGCTTCTGGTTAATGGGTCCTGGGCCTCCTGGCTTCTACTTAACACTCCTCCCACGTGTCAATTGTGAGTTGTGAATAAACTTTGAACTTCAATCTCTCTCTCTCATCCTGTTATGGGTCTTGGCTTCTACTTAACACCTCCTCTCAAGTGTCAACTGTAGGCTGTGAATAAGGTCAATTTTTTTTTTTTGGAAAAATTACATGATTATCTATTCTTAGATTTCTCTTTACAAAATTACCCTTAAAAAGTTTTGGTTAACAAAAATACCCAAAAATGGGTTTGGATTTACAAAACTACCCACCCAAAGTTTCAGTTAACAAAAATACCCAAAATCAGATTTGGGTTTACAAAACTACCCAAAATAGTGAATCTTCATCTTCCACATATAATCATGTATTTTTTTATTATTGAAACTTTGTGTGGATAGTTTTGTAAACTCAAACTCAATCTTGGGTATTTTTGTTAACCTAAACTTTAAGTGGGTAATTTTGTAAAGGAAAACCTAATTTTTGGTATTTTTGTTAACTGAAACTTTTGGTGGGTAATTTTGTAAAGGGAAACCCATAAGTGGGTAATCAAGTAATTTTTCCAATTTTTTTCGTCTTTCCACTTCAGTTCAATTCGTATGGTCTGAAGTCTGCACGTTTAGGGTAGTGGAGAGAGAGAGAGAGAGAGAGAGAGAGAGAGAGAGAGAGAGAGAGAGAGAGAGGTGGGAGGAGTGTGGATCAGCCCAGAAAGGCCATAGTGGTTCTTATATGAGGACTTGATTCACTTTCTCAGGAGAGAGCCTTTTTTTTTTTTAGATATCTAAACCTTCAGCCTAACTACTCCCGAGAATCTATATTGACCCACAATCACATGAATCAAACTTAAAACCACACATTTTCTAGGATGAAGCGTCCTTGTCAACTCAACTAGCCCTTGTTATATTATCAAATAGTAGAATAATTAGGTTTGTCTTAGCGTGACGAGAGGATTTATATCCTTGAAAATTGTATTTTTGACCTCGCCAACATATCATTTTTTTTTATAGAAACCTCCATTACATTTGCAGTAGCAAATTATGGCCGGGGATCGTATTTTAAGTATTATTCTTAGATAAACTATAGGATTTTCCACTTTATTGCTATCAGGTTTAATTGATTTTGTCTTTGAGGAATATTTTGGGGTCCACCACAGTTCAATTCTTCATTTTGTTTGATTTTTCATTTTAGTAATAAGTTAGCTATAGCGAAGCTGGCATGTGAAAGTGGAAGTCTTCTTTCCCATCCCTACATTAGTTAGTTGGTGTGGTCCTCTCCACCCCTTCCTCCAAAAACCAAAACTTAAAAATGGAAAAATATCGATAATATTAGAATAAGGATTTCTTTCCACGTCTTCTCACATGATGAGTCCTACATTAGTAAGTTGGTGTGGTCCTTTCTCTCTCCACCCTTTTCTCTTAAAACAAAATTAAAAAATGAAAAAAGATCGATGATATTGGAGTGGAGATTTTTTTCCATGTTGTCTCACATAATGAGTCGTGAGATTTATTGACACCCTTTCTCTTTAAAGATAAAATGAATTTATCTTCTGTCCTCTCAATAATGGGATTTTTCACACTGATGTTTTACGGGAAAAAAAAAATTCACATTAATGTCATGAGAAACATATGCCTTAAAATAAATAAATATATTTATATTCTATGTGATGGAATTGGTGACCAAATGACACTAATAGAAAATATGGACAGAAATATGAAATATGAAAAAAATTGGACAAAAAGTGGAGTCCCATTTTTATACATGAGTGCACCTCATATGACATCATGTGTGTGGAATTAATATATTCTCCCATTGTTTGCTATTTACGTTTAAATTTTTTATATAGGTTGCATTTTTTTAATCATCAAAATTATCATATTTTGAAAATTGATAATTTTGTTGTTATTGCTATTGTTATTGTTTGATAGGGAAAAGACTGAGTATACCATCTGTATACCTAGTTCTATGTCTATCTCTCTCCTCATCTTGAAAAACTTCTATATACTCCTCTCATTTCTGTCATCCCATTGGTTGAACCACTAGCTTTAAAAAACCGACGATATATCTAACCTCCTCCGTTATTGTTATTGTTACTAGTATTATTGTTGTGGGTCGGGAGGGATATTTTCCAATCATATTTGTAATTGATTGGATTGGTTTGAATGGTCTAACTGATTGAAAGCCACCATGTGCATGCAGAAAAATACCCCAAAGGAATATCGCGCGCTCTTAGCTTGGTGGTAAGTTTGATAAATTAGATCGTCTCAAGTGTGCCTAGTAAACATCTGACCGCAAAAAATAAATAAATAAAATGTAGGCATTGGAGCCGGCAACGGCTTTTGGTCCCTTCGCCTCCTTTCATAAGCATAATTTACATTTTACACATCAAAAGATTCAAAACATGCGCACTTGCACGGGTTGCACCTTTTCCAATTTCCTTTTTGGCCATTTTTTGCCAACCAAACATATAAAAAATGGTATTTGCCCACTTTGCAACTTTGGCACCTTATTACATATTAATATTACATTGTTTAGTATTGCATTTATTATTGACTTAAGATGATCAATGTACCTTATAAAAGCTCCAAGGGGTAGTCGAGTTGGCAAGGAATTTTAGCCTCATGAAGTATTTAATGAGTTAAACTCCTCTTATTTTTTTGAGACCACTCACATGGGGATGGTTAGTGCTCTTTACTGTTTTCGATGAAAATTGAATGGTTCTCATTCAACTTTGGTATAACCCGATCCATGTGGTTGTGGAATCAATATGAGCTCGCAAGACTATTTAGGTCGAAAGCCTAGATACCTATCATTAGAAGAAAAAAAAAAAAATATGTACCGCATAAGTTAGATTAAGGATTCCTTTTGATTACTAGATGGAACCCTATGTCTGAAGGGGACAAGGGCATGATGGACCCACCAAAGAAAGCCCAATGGTTGAGGGAGTTAACTATATACCCTCCATGGGTGTGGCCATGATTAATTAATTTAAGGTGTCTTCTTCATATGGACTCCTAAATCCTATTATTTTGGCACCTCCTGTTGTTAACAACAACATGGAATATGCAATTAATGTGGATGCCAAGATGGGCCATATTTTCTGCTCTATGTAGAAACGTCTGCCTATGACTCTAACTTTGGAGATTTTTATATTTGTCTAAGAAATCAATAAATGATATATAACTAACCTCATAATACTCACCACATAAACTACGAATTAAGAATTTAAATGGGATTTTCTTATTACACTCTCCTATTTTTAACTTATTACATTCTTTAAGTTGTCAAATAATTTGAAATTTTTTTTTAACATTTTATATCACATTTTTTATTTTACTAAAGGCAATCTTTTGTTATTTCATGTGTATGTGGAAAACATGTAAGACAATGACTAGCTTTAAGAATGGCATAATGTTAGTGTTGTTTTATGGTTGTCCTTGTTGGCAACCTGGCCACGTGGCGGTGATGACTTGATCAGTTTGGGTGACGTAAATGAAAATGATGACATGGCAGTGTCCAATGTCACCGATGAGATAACAGAGCCGTTTGGTATGCATGGAGTGGTTTAATACATCATTAATATGTGGTGTAGGTTTCTGGGTCAAAACTGAAAAAATTGACCTATTTATGCTCGGGGGTATTTTCGATATTGAAAATGACATTTTTTGAAGATTGGTTCTTCATGAAAAAGATAGATTGTAATTTACCTAGTCTAGTGCATTTTGGTTCTTCATGAAAAAGATAGATTGTAATTTACCTAGTCTAGTGCATTTGATTTCGTCATATTCTGATACCGTATGAAGAAGTTACGGCATTTGTGGCAGTCGAGGATAGTTATAGCATTGAAGATGACTTCTTTAAAGGAAGTGTTCTCCATGTAACAATACGAAAAAAATCTAATCTTTCCAACGGTTTTGACTTCATCGCGTTCTAATTCCGTATGAGAAAGTTGCGCCATTGGAAAGGTCTAGGGGCATTTTGGTCTTTTTATATTACTGATTCAGATGATTAAGTCTTCTGGAAAGTCGTAGAGCATCCAGTTACGGTTCGAACGCACTTCGTTTCATCTCGATCGGATATCATATGAAAAAGTTATAAGTGTTTCCGTGAAGCCGATTTGAAAATCCGAACTAGAAAATCAACATATGCTCTCGGTGTTGGGGTGGATTTTATGGATTTTAATTTTGAAATTTTAGGGGCTTTTGTGTAATTTCAAGGTTTTAAAGGTCTGAGTTGATAAAGGGTTTTTGGCATTAACGTTTATAGAAACAGGGGCTTATGTGTATATAAGAGAATCAGAGGGATCCTTAATACACAGCTCAAATTGAGCCACGCCGGTCAGATTCCGATTTGACGGTTCGTACAAGAGCTTGCGTTGAAGATGCTTATCCTAGGCTTCTCATTGGTGGAGTATATTAGATATGATGGTCTGACGCTACACCATATTGCATTGACTAGTGTGTGTTGCATGTGCATCATTACCGAAGCTTAGATTCCAATCCTTTAGATCTGGATCAAGTAGATCTTATAGATACAGATCTACTGGTCTATAAATGATTCTCCTTTATGGGTTAAGCCGACATAGATATGGAATATACGCTGATGTAGCCAATTCGTGGTCGACAACACTTCTGGCTATGTCAGCGTCTACGTCATGATGACATCATCGAGATTCAAATATAATGGTTTGGATCTATTGTTCGTTGGTTTAATCGGACGGCTTAGATTATAAGATCTTTTATATGAGATCTACGGTTAGATTTCGCCCCTGTTGCGCGCGTCATCGGTGTACCCTACGCCACCCCTACAAAGATTCCATTTCAGTCTATCTCATTGCTCTAAATTCAAATGGTCACATCTCTCTCATTTTAATTCGGATTTGGGTGATTCAAGTTGGAGATTCTTCATCTCTCCGAGCTCTACATGCCTAAGGGACGAAAACGAAGAGGAAAGTTGCAGAGGTGGCCGAATATTTGATTTGAAGCTCCAAGAAGGCTTAGGCTGGCTTTCAATGCAAAAGCTATAGTCTCTTGTACTTGATCCATAGCCTCCATTCGAGAATTGAGAAGCTGTTGGAAGGCAAGGCAGCAAGCTTCGTTGGTGGTAGCCAAGAAAAGGGAAGAGAAAAGAGAAGGAGGAAGAAGAAAGGGAAAAGAGAGAAGAAGCCCATTTATACTTGTGTGAGTCATTGTTGAGCCATTAGAGCTCTAACAAAGGAAGAGAGGAAGTGGAAAGAAGGGAGATTGAAGATTCTAGTGGACCATCAGAGTTCTCGGTCCCATATTCGGAAACCAGTGATCATAGACATTACAGAGTTGTAAGTTATTCTACACTCATTGACTGCGCTTTTGATTTACTGTACTTCCATTGTATGCTTAGCTAGGTTATATTGCCATAGACCTATGTTATGTGAGATATCATTGTAGGGCATTGTTATAAGCCTAACCTTATCTATGTAATTGGTGTTCAGTGGATGTTGGACATAGGGACAGTGTGTTCCTTGGTAGTTACCGCTACCTAAACATATCTACCATAGGTGTGGCCTCTCAGGCTATTATGGGAAATTGGGGTGAAGACCTAGCCTTTGTAAGTCAAGGGTAGAAACTGGGAACGTGTTCCCTTGGCTGTGGGTGCAGTCATAATTAGCATTGAGTAAATGCTGAGCTCGACAGTGGGCATTACTCCGTGCATGTAGGCAACTGACCGAAGCACGTATTTCTTGTGTTGTGATTGTGCATGCTAGTATTGTATTGTGGATTGGAGTGTGAGCCTGAAAGATGGGTGTGTACATCTGGTAGACTTGACCACTTGGTGGTGCAGTGTGGATGTACATACAACTATGTGTATGTGACAGTCATTGCCGTGTGGGGTCTGAGTCAACTCTCAGCAACAATACATATTATGTGAGTAACTTCGTGCAACAGTGATAGTTATCAATAGTTCACATAGTGGCTTTGGGCAACATCAGTAGACTGTGATTGAGAGTAAACCACATCAGCTAATGACCTGGTAAAAAATCAGCTGAGAGAACGTTTTTGGACACACTGATTCACCCCCTTCTCAGTGTCAGCCGGGACCTAACAGTTAGTCACTTTCAAACTATTTTGAACATCTTTTTTTATTTTCTTTCCATCGAAATAATTTTTCAAAACAAGATAATAAGTAATCAAAACAAGGTCACATATTCTAAAGAAACCTATAGATGTGCCATTTAGATAGTTCTATTAGGTATCTATGCATATATTTGAGAAAGAAGCTTCCCTTCACCTATGGAAGGAAGAATTCCTTTACCGATTTTCAAATATGATTATGTGAAATGGCTACTCTCATTGAAAAAAAAAATGTACTATATTACAAGGGAAAAAAGATAAAGTTACATCTATTAGTTCATTACTTTGGTCGCAATAAGATTTTCCCAATATATATACATACAAATATGCATGTGCACAAGTGTTTGAGCTTTTCTTTGGTGTATTCCAATCCCAACCTATAGAAAAAAAAAGAGCATGTTAGTAATTAAGTAGATTAATAGTCAATCAATTCAATTCTAAGGACAATCTATGACCAACTTTCTTAGTCCAAAAGGGATAATATTTAGTCCACCCGTTAATGCGTGCAAGTTTAATGTGAAACGCATGATTACAACCTTAAATGCTTCTTTCTTTCTCATTTGAATGGAAACAATTCGCATGCGATGCAAGAATGAGAATGCTTCTTCTTGGAATCGTTACATTCAAGTTAACATCTTTAAAAAATGATAATTTTGATTGATGACTTGGAAGAATCACACGGCAAAGAAATCTATATGATCAAGAAATACGTCATATAGAAGATTAATCACCTTTAAAAAGTTTAATTAAGATCATCCATTATATTTTATTAGTGTTCATTTCATTTTCAAATATGATTACGTTGCTTGATTAGGTTGTTGGTGCATTGCTGGTTTAATTAACAAGGAAAAATTATCTCTTGAGGTTAAGTGCAGCTTTCACTTATTCATTCCAGGCCTTGAAGGAGTAGTTACTCTTGGAAAGTATAATATATAATTCCTATGAAGACAGGGAAAGTGGTCTCAAAGGTCAAACATATTACATCAAGGAAGACCTAAAGATAGATAAAGGAAAGAACTAAGAAAAGGATTAAGCCAAAAGAAGATCAACTTTAGCGATTATTAGATGACAAAAGCCAGCTATAAAAATTGAATTATTAAAAAAATTAATGAAGCAACTATAGTTGATAGGGGTCACGTTTGGTCAATAGAATTCATAACAAATGCATGAAAATACATTTGTTATGTTTTAAGAAGCACAATCCTCTTATGTTGCTAATGAACCCTACTTACATGGATGATAAATACAATGCGCAAACACAGAATAAGTACTTGATTTATCATTCTCATGAAAGTACTAGTGGCATTTGATGGGCCAAATTGCATTACCACCATTAATATAACTCGTCCCTCGTCTTAATGGAGGTTTTCCATTCATTCCCCATTTGGATTCTAATATGATGATAATCAGCCCCTCTGACAAGCAGTAACCGCATGATCTTATTTGAAAGCCACTAAGCCTTAAGCTTGATTATTATACTCCAACCGAATAGCCAGATCTCAGAGACAGGAAATCTTTTCAAAACGTGTTTTTGCTCACTCCGCAAGTAAGTACGAACCATCAAAATCGCAACGAAAACCCATGATGATATATGGTCCGTAAAAAAAATCCATGATATAAGGGGTGGACAGCGAAATAAATTTACGTGTGTATGTGTATGTGAGTTAGCTAATGGGAGGGCAAGAGACTATTCATAAATAGGGTTAGAGAGAGAGGGAGAGATGGCAACCTGGCATAGCCTACGGTGCCAGCTCAAAGACCTTTTCCCCCTAATTTTTATCCTCACAAGATCCCAATACCTAGGCCCCAATGTAACTTGTCCAAACAGGGAATTGAGTGATATGTGGGGTTAGGGGTGTCAACGGTCCGGTTCCACCGGTTTCGGTGTGAGTTTGGAAGTGACCGAAACCGACCCAATAAGGATTTATCGGTTTCGGTCCGGTGTCGGTTTCGGTGCGGTTTGGGTTCGGGTTGGTACCGGTTTGGATTTATTAGGTTCATTTCGGTTTGGATCGGTTTTTTAAACCGGTATGGAGCCATTAGGAAACAACCAAATGATGAATTGTTGAACTTCGATTTCTTAAATTGATTTGTAACCGGGTTGGTTTTGATTTTTGGTCTAGTTTGAATTCGATTTTCCATACAAATGTATACAAAACTATTCAAATTTTAATTTTTTTAATGAATTTTGGAGTGTTTCGGTTTCTTACCGGTTTGATTTCGATTTCGGTCCGGGTTTTGAGCCGGTTTCGGTTTGGTTTCGGGTTCATCCGGTTTTCGGTGCGGTTCGGTTTGGTTTTGGGGTTACAATACTTGAAACCGAACCGAACCAATAAGGCTTCGGTTCGGGCCGGGTTGTTATCGGTTCGGTCCGGCCGGTTTTACCGGTTCGGTTTAGGAATTGACACCCCTATGTGGGTTCAATCCTATGAGGTTAGCAAAACTCTATATTTTAAAAGTTACTTATAAAAATTGAAAATTACATATGACCCCACATATGTTGGAGGGTTAAAATGCTTTTTTACTCTACATAGACAGATACAGATAGATACTCATCAAAGCGTAAGGATAACCATTGATGAAAGGATTCTTCTTTTACCATAAATGATGGAAACTTGGTTCAATTTTATTTTCCTTCTCATCCCTATTTTATGGGTTTTTCTTGAGGATCCATGTGGGTGTTTGGTTAAGCCATTACCTGATGGTCTCTATCAAGCTCTATAAAATATTCTATGGAAGTAGAAACATTTGAAGATGGCGTATTTTTTTTTTTTTTATGTGGTCCCCCATCTTACATGTTCCTTATGTGATGGAAACAAGCCATTTGATGTTAATGGTCAAGTGTGAACTGGTAGACTGAAAACATAACCAATATTTTCTTGGATCTTCAGAGTGGTGGTCTACTATGGGGTTTAAGCTTATTGGTAGGTAGAACATGATTTGGGTTTGTCAACTATAAAATTGTCCATTATTGGCCCCAATAATAAACATGGCTTGCAAGTTGTAATAAGGCACTTCTTCTTATCTTATATGGATGGTGGCCATAGGAAAAGTATAATGTCCCAGTTTCCCCTATAAAAGAAATGGTATTGGTTCTTTAATATAAATCAAATAGTTTTTAATACTTTATATCAAACATATGGTGTTGGTACTTTATATTGGCCTCCTACTTAACTGGAATCATATTTCTTATCCCTCTTTTTTTTTTTTTTTTTCTCTTAAATCTAGATTGAGGGAAATGATCTCATAGCTAAGCAATGAGGGTATAGTAACATCCTCTCTTTCTATCCTTTTCGTCTTCATATGAAATGATTAATCTGTCTTGGTATGTATGAAATCGTTTCGTCGTTCTTCATTGGTTCACTCCCTATGTTGCTTGCTTAGAGAACACTCTCCCCTAAATTATAAATGAAGGCATAATTTCAAAATTTGAGGAAATATAGATGATACTTGATTTAAGGGAGGTGTTTGAAAAAAAAATTGTCAAAAGAGGCAATCAACCAGGCCCCAGGTAGAGGCAATACCCTTGGAGCAAAGGTACATGTGGCCCGATGTGGGGCTCAGAATGACATCGATTAAAGATGCTCCTGATCAAGTTGTTGGGGGAGATAAAAGATTAAGTTATGTTTCTTAATAGCTTAAGGTTTTAAGTATAGTGGTTGGAATTGTCTTGAATGGTTAGAGCAAGGCATGCAAAACTTCGAGAGGGAAACATGGCAACATTTGATCAAGGGAGGTTGTTGGCCATACCCTAGGTGGGGTAGGTACCCCCTTTGGAGTGGAGAGGCAAGTAGGGCCAGGGATGATGTAGATTCGATATGCTCTCGATATAGTTGTTGAATGGGAGAGAGAAAAGGATTAAATTGCACTAAATTTTGAACTCGTGGTTCTATTCAATATTTCAATCATTTTTTTAATGGATCAAGTTTTCCCAAGTCTACAGTGAAGGGAAGAGAATATTAAGAGGGTACTTTAGATATATACACTAAAACCTTATAGAGATTGATGAATCCTAAGATGATGTGTTGAACATTCCTGTGTGGTGGAATTGTGGAAAACAATTTTTTGGGGGGTAATTTACAATGCCACCCCCTGGACAATACCATTATTATAAGGGCAACCCCCTCTGTTTCACCAAATTAAACTCAGACCCCTTGCCATCAGTCATTGTTTAGGATTATACCTTATATGCTGATGTCAGCTATTATATTTTATTTTAAATACCAAAATGTGAAGTACCTAAAATACCCATGTAATAAGTCCCATCCCCAAATTGATAGATCTGGACCACCGATGATCGTTTAGAGCATCGGAGATCACAACGGCAACACGGCAACAGCAGCGGCATCGACGACAATGGTGACCAGCAGGAACTAGCGGCAACTAACAATGTCTCTCAACCGTAACCCCTTCCGAAACCCATCGTCATCCTCTTATTCCCAATCTTCGTTGTCGCTGGAATCACAGAAGAAGAATGCTAGGATCCACATATACGATGGGAATTGAGAGTAGTATTTTAAGCGAATTCGGATGGAATCTCCAACAAGGTGCGGTGGTTAAAGATTCAGAGACCGGCGGTTGCTTCTCTAGTTTCGATCAAATCGAGTCGGATGATGAGAGTTCAGATTTGGCGAGAAACTTTGGTTCACACTCACAGCAACTTTGGTTCATCTCCATCATCGTCACCATCATCAACTTCTATGCTTCCAACTATGGCCTTACGGCAGACGCCAATGGCTGTTGCAACCCTTCGAATCGCCATTTTGTCCTCCCCATTGATGTATTTGAGAAGATCATCATTTCAAAGAAATCCAACGGGCACCTATCGTTGATCCTTCCCTAAAGGTATACAACTGCTAAAATTTTGATTTTGGGTAATCAGTAATGGGTAATGTTTTTAATCCCTTTAAACCTATCCAAAAAAAAAAAAAAAAAACCTCTTTACTTTTGCTTTCTCTGTTTCTTCCTCTTCGTCAATTCGTCTCAGTGTATGGAATACAAATAAATTTGTCTCTCTCTCTCTCTCTCTCCACCATCTATGAGGATGAGAAAAGATAGCAAATCAAAATAAATGTATTTGATAAAGCTCTTTCTCCCTCGGAAGGGTCTCTCGAGTTCCTCTCAAAATCTCAAAAACCTAGAAGCAGAGAGATGGAATTGGATGAGATACAACAGCACAGACACGGAGACGACGATGGTGAAGCGGAGGAATAAATAAAAGAAATCAAAGCAATCAAAGTAGTTCCAGAATGCTCATGAGCTTCTCGGAGATATCATTGAGGAGGAGGAAGAGGAAGAGGAAGAGGAAGAGGAAGAGGAAGAGGGAAGGTATAACGATCATTTTAACAGTGATTGAGGAGAAAAGGTCTACGTCTAATTTGGTGAAACAGATTGAGTGTCTTTATAATAGTGGTATTTTCTAAGGGGTGACATAGTAAATTATCTTTTTTTTTCTTCTAAAATTTAAATTTTTTGTCAATTAAGGAGGCTGGACGAGTAAAGTATCATAATGCAAGGAAATTTGGTTCTTAGTTGAAAAGAAAGATAAGTTGAGCGTCCACAACAAACCCAAAAGTTGTTGGATCATTACATATTTTTGGAAGATAAAGTAACAAGGGCCCAAATAAATGAGGGTGGCCAACCATGAGTTGTCACTTTCTTACAATGAGATTGTGGTGTTTGGTGATTCCCAGTGGCCCAAGCTGATTTGACATTCAAATGTCAGGAGGGCGACACGCATAGGGTGCCAAACCGGGCGGTCCGGTCGGATATAAACGGGACACCCAATTCAAGGCCTTACACCCTTTATTATACACAATCGGGCGTGCATAGGAGACTATATGGACATGCTACAACTGGTCCGTTGGTTATCAGGCTATCAGTAATTGGGTTAAATGGGCTCCCACACCATATTGCCTGGCTCTAAATGTGTTTTAAATGGGCTTTAAACGGACTCATATGCCATATGCATGTAAATGGGTTTTAAACAGACTTCTGATCTGTTAATTCTTTATTCTTATATACATTAACAATACAATCAATTTGCAATTTTGCATGTCCTACTCACACATAAATGCTCAAAGAGACTTATAATTTGTTTAGGAAAAAAGAAGTTGCCTGGTCATATAACCCTTGCACTCAAACACATGAATGCACAAAAATATCACCCTATCTTTTATGAAATAAAAAAATTCTATCCATGCATGTGCACTTGTGCAATCTCTTATTGGTCCCTGCGTTTTGCAGGGGCTATACGATTAGGCATCGATCTTTTGCCCTTTGTTTATTTTTAAATAATACTTTATCACACACCCTAAGGCTAAGCCAACTTAGGGATCATTCATTCACATTTCTAGTTGGGTTCAAGGCAGTTAAGTCAATCATTTATTTAGTCAGTTGATAGCCATTGGGTGCCCATTTGGGTGAAGCTTTGCATGGGAGGCAATTGAATATAATCTATTGATCTAACATGTGTTACTTAATGTGTTGTTCAATTAATCTCAATTTTCTCCAGTCTAACTTTGGTAAGCTAATGATGTTGTCCTACACACACACAAGAGAGAGAGAGAGATGGCATACCTCTTAGGTTGGAATGGAATTGAGTCCATATATCTCTTATCGATCCTCATGTTTTGCAAGGGCTATACGATTAGGCATCAATCTTTTGCCCTTTGTTTATTTTTAAATAACACTTATCACACATCCTAAGGCTAAGCCAACTTAGGGATCATTCATTCACATTTCTAGTTGGGCTCAAGGCGGTTAGGTCAATCATTTAGTCAGTTGATAATCGTTGGGTGCCCATTTGGGTGAAGCTTTGCACGGGAGGCAATTGAATATAATCTATTGATCTGACATGTTTAGTTAATGTGTTGACCAATTAATCTACATTTTCTTCAATCTACCTTTGGTCAATTAACGATGCTGTCCAACACACGCAAAATAGAGAGAGAGAGAGAGAGAGAGAGAGAGAGAGAGAGAGAGAGAGAGAGAGATGGCACACCTCTTAGGTTGTAATGGAATTGAGCCCATATATCAAAATGTCACAACATTTACCAATGGCTTGACCTATGCATTTGGGGCTTCATCTCATCGCAAGGGGAAATGTGGAGTGGAAGTGATCTAGAAGTTCATACCTGTTAAAATAAGGATTTTGGTTAAGGTAAAAAAAAGAAAGAAACTAAGCGTTTTTGTTTGGAGCTTCATTGTCAAATGTCGTAACATTGTTTGCTCAACAAGAAATAAAGAAAAAAAAAATATTAAATTTGAAGAGAGAAATAGAAACATATGTCAACGATTGCATTATTCCCTCCCCAATTCAGATTTTTATTTTTATTTTTTTCATTTATTTTCATGGCAAGTTGGCAACCAAACATAAAGCGATGGGAAAGTGGTATTTTCGACCTTTTGGGTCGTAAATACGCGTGTAGTAAAGGAGAAAAACGCGTATAGTTCAATAAAACCTTTTGTTTTATAAATACTGCGTGACAAACGGTGCCTTATGTTTAAAAAGGATATTCCCCAAAATCCCGATTCGCGACTTCCTTCGCACTTCGCCCTTTCCTCTTTTATTCGCAGGTATCGTAACCCTAACCGACGTTTCTTCCCTTGTGCCAGCTTTCCCCTTCCTCTTCTCCTTCTCCTTCTCCTTCTCCCACAGCCGTTGCAGAGGTCCCAGAGACTCTGTAAGACTACGAGTACCCTCTGATTATAGCGGACGCAGTCGATCTACTTTTCTCTTGTCTTACACAGATTCGTTCAGGTATTGCTACTGTTGGTGGCCTTTATCGTTTTTTCTTTATGCAGTTTATATATATTATTATGCGGTCAAATTTCGTACTTTTTTACTCATAGTTGGAGTTGTTGCCGTGGAAGGAACTGGGGGGACCTGAGATTCCTTTCCATCCCGGTAGAGAGGTGAGAGATTCTACCTTCACAAAAGGCCTTTTTTTTTTTGGATGATTTTCTTAGCTGTTAATCGTGAGTTAGCATGTTTTATATAGTTATTCGCGTTTGCTTCTGATTTTTGTTGTGAATCCAGATCTGATGATGTTAGACGATTATTTTCCCTTTTCCCTCTATATCATGCTTAAAGAAAATTGAACTGAGTCAATGCATTAGATCTATTTTAACCTGTGGGTTGTAAGAAAGGAGTCCATTACTCCATGGCCCACGCGAGTAACAACACTGCGGTGTGTGGTGACTGGGAAAGCATTCAGCAGGACTCGCCTCATAACCATTTATCACATATCTACATATGGGAAAGCATTAAACATTCAGATCTTGCATTTATATAGTGATAGTAAAGGATGCTAATCCGATGATGTTCTTGTGGACGTATATCATATAGATATTGGAGTTTGTGTCATATAACATGCAAAATATCTTCTGTTTTCTCAGAGTGGGATTTGCCATAGAGCCTCGACTTATTCAATTACAAACCTTTGTAATACCAAGTGGTCATGTACATGCTTATCTTTCGATGTTGCTTAAACCTAAATTGTAGTGTTTTGGTTGAGCAACATTATTCTTTGAATGTGCATTTTTCATCCTCTTCTATTTACGTATACGAGAATGACCATGTTCTTGATTCTTATTGGGCCCAATGACAAAATATATTGGGGTTTCTGTTAAGTATTTTGTGTTTTTGATCCTTTATATTTAGGGAAAATTACTTGGACACCCACTATACCATGGTCAGATTGATTCACACACAAAGAGTTTGAATCTATTACTTGAAGCCCCATGAGACCTGCTAGTGTTAGCCTTCTGTTAGTGGTTGAATGAAAAAGCCATTTTACCCTTTACAGGTACTAACCTAAAAAACCAGTTAAACTTAAAGTAGTGGGTGAAGGGATTCCCCTTTCACCCATCTTTGTTGAACAACCCTCCCTTCCTTGCTGTTGCAACACACCGCTACAACCCTTCCTCGCCGCTGCAACACACCACTAAATCGACTGTGATCAAATCCGATTCTTCCCACAACCCTTCCTTGCCCATCTCTCAGTAAAATTTTTGTAATTTTGATTTCAATGGTTAGGGTTCCTCTCTCTCTCTTGCTGTGGCGAGAAATGCATATCCTTCACAACCTGTGCATGGAGCCGGGACGGTTTAGGATCAAGTGAACTGCATCTAAAATTAAAAAGATTAGGGATTACCCTTGTTGTAAGTTCAATCCAAGAAATCATGGAGATTAAATATCGAAATCCAAAACACTAAACCTCCAACCCGCCACCATGGAGAAGATGACCGAAAAGGGATTTCCAAAACAAAAATTCGGCAATCGCTTTCTACTTGATCTGGTTTCGATTTTCACCCAATAAAAAAAAATGATCTGGTTTCGGTCATAGTCATCTTCTTGCCTTTTGATCCAAAGGAAAAGGGAAAATTGCTCTTCTGATCTCTAGAGACTAAGGAGAGATGAAAGCTGATCTGTCACTTATAGAAATGAGCAGTGAAGAGGAAGATGCATCCTACTACTGCTGCTAGAGGATATCAAGGAGAATGAGGGCAAATCCAATGGCTTCTCTTCAACCTTATTTCAATCTCTATTTCTCCATCCCTTTATATTAGTCGTAGAAGACTTAACTAAGCTAAAACCACTTCCATATTTCAACACAACAATCTCAAAAAACTGTCTCAAAGACCCAGCTTTAAGATACTGCAATTATATCTCCATAGGTCTTGAAGAAATTTTCAAATCCACAATCGTTGCAGCCCATCTCTGCAACGAATCAATGAACCTTAACTGTGTTGAATCCTTCCGAAAAATCAATCTTCAAAGCAGCCCAAGGATTGTGCCATTGTACTTATCCTTCAGTTGCTTCTGGAGGTATTGCCCCCTAACTATTCTCCCCATCAACTCCGTCTAAGGTCCTTTCCCTTTGGCTTTGGGCAGTTCCAATGGTGGTTTTCAAGTACCTGCATACACATCTTGGCAGGTGAATCCATCATTGATATGAGCATCTTCCCTTGTTTTAGTGAAAGGGTAAAAGGGTTAATTCACTACCCTTAAAGGGTAGTTTGGGAATTTAGGAGTGTTTCCCAACCCATGATGTCGTCACTAAAAGGTGATTGACTAATGGACAGGGGCTAGTAAATGGAAGGGTGGCTCAAGTAAAATTTTCAAACTTCTGGGGTGTCAAGCATTCTGGCCATAGTATAAGGGGTGTCCAAGTAATTTTCCCTTATATTTATAATTGCTTGGTGTTATGGAATTTTCATTTTCTTATATATTTATTTGTTTAGGAAATAGGCTGGGCACGCTAGTGTTGTGCCCAATAGTGTGTCTTTCTCTCTCCTTTCCCCCTTGGAAAAGTCTCCCTTGCCTCCTCCTATTTTAACCCCCTCATTGGATGAGTCGCTAGTTCCAGGAAAGCTAGCGGCATGCCCAACCTTCTCTCAATTGTAAATTAGGGTATTAGGAAAAAATGGTTAGACAAAGAAATGAACTATGATAGTACGCTGATGATATAAATAAATGTTTTAAATGCAAATTTTATAATAAGTAGTATGCTAGTGGTATTTTAAGATTGAATCATTTGGTTTGTATGAAAGGAAATTATGTTGGAATATGTTTTAAAGTGCCTGATGATGTGCAAGCTAAGGCACTTTGTCATTAAATGAGGATAATATGAAAGCTAGGATTAAGGGAAGTTCAACAACATGCAATTTTGTTTTTTCTCTTAGCTCCCAAGAACAATCAAAGACCTTGGGTCATTCCTGAAGGCTCCGACAACCATTTGTAGATGAAATATTTAAATAAAAAGATAAAGGTTGTGTTCATGATGATTTGGTTGGATTCTTCATATTGAATAACATCATCTTTAATTTTTACTCAGACTCTTAGTTCATTCAAATGACGAGGTCTGCTATTTGTTATGGTCCATTTTTTTTTTATTCCTATTTATTCTGTATTGACTATTGAGGACCAAATTGGTGTAAAGGATAAGGAAGAATGTTGAAGCATATGTTTCTTCAGTTAAGGAATCATGGTGTGTTCCAAGGTGCACTATTATACCTGATACATGGATTGATAGGAAGGATTGTTCATTTGTATTAATGTTATTGCTTACTCACCTAAGGGGGTTTATTTTTCTCTAGTTTATTGAGTATTTTGATGTTTCTAAGATATGACTGTTTCATTAAGACATACTTGAGCCTTTGATTGAGGAAAATTGAACCAAACAACGTTGTTCAACTTATCTCCGAAAATGCTAATTATAGGATTCCAATTTCTTTGATTGTATAGAAATATCCTCATATTCACAGTATACGGTGTGCCCACCATTAGGTGTAATTACTTTTGTAAGCCATTAATACACAAATTTCATGGGTACAAGGGTTATTTCAAAATGCAATGTTGATTGTTGACTTTATGTATTTGTATGGTATAATTCTAGCTTTAATGAGGGAAAACACAAAGTAAAAAGTTGAGAAAAAATTGCTAGACTAGATTTGAAGACACCAACCACCTTTTCTTCGAATAGTCCTTCTCCTCGTTTGGAAAAGAGTTCTCTTGTTGTTGGCTTTCCAGAAGAAGACCTCCTTCTTCAAAGAGGGTGGATTTGGATTGACATGACCTTCTCAAATAACTATATATGTGTTGTTGTTGGGAAGCTTGGCCGCCATTAATCACATTTGGATGGTGCGCAACCTTCGTAGATGGATTTTTAA
Source organism: Macadamia integrifolia (assembly GCF_013358625.1). Lineage (NCBI taxonomy): Eukaryota > Viridiplantae > Streptophyta > Magnoliopsida > Proteales > Proteaceae > Macadamia > Macadamia integrifolia. The sequence goes on along the minus strand of NC_056568.1, from coordinate 550,626 downwards.
CTCCAGATCTTTTGATTCGATTTGGACAGCCATCTTCTTCGATGTTAGCTCTAAATTGGCCTCATACCCCCTTCGTAGTATCCAGCGGTTGGATCACTTTTATCTTTTGAGACCCAATCCCGATTGTTATTTGTCACCTTTGACCAGAAAAACAGCTTGATCTGAGATATGGATTTTGAAATATCAATTTGATTTAGATGGTCGAGTCACCAAAAGAACCAACCCAAATTTGGCCTATTCTGGGCCAGTTGTGCAGCCAATTTTCAGCCCTCTTGGGGCCATCAAACCATTCACTTTGCTGCCTCTGACAGCTCCAGCTGGAGCCTCTAGAAGCTTTCCCATTTGGTGACCATCAACCCAGTTGTCCAGCATTCCAATTCCCAGATTTTGTTTCCAATTTGGATCCTACACAAAAATATTTACCTCCATTGAGCAGCAGCTTCTCAGCCCAGGATTGACAGCTATTTGGTCCCTTATTGGTGTTATAGAAGAATCTTCCAAGCTGCCATCGAACCAGCCTATTGCAGCTTTGGAAGTTGTCTCTTTTTGTCCTGTGATGGTGGAGTACAGCTGTGATTTGTCTCTTAGTTGGACAAGTCATCAAGTCTTCTAGAATGCCCATACAACTGTCCTTTATTGTTGAAGAAGACAGCTTCAAGGGAGGGGGGGCTAAGCAACCATCGAACTACACACAGCCTAGGATTTAGTTTCTATTGTGTGTCCAAGTTAGTTTCCTATTTTGTAACTAGGCTAGTTTCCTTTTTGAGTTCAGTAAAATTGCAGTTTCTAACTTATTCTTACTTGGTTAGCAAGTTAGTAGTTTAGTTAGGAAGTTTATTTCCAGCTTTAGTTTCCTAAGTTTTCTTTTTTGTTTTGCTTTATATCCAAGCTATGTAAGCCTATTAAGGGAGGACCCATCGATTGTAATTTTTAGACAGAATTAATTAATGAAATTATGAGTGCAAACTCTTGGCTTAACAGCTGTTCTTGAGATGTGAGATGCCTAGCCATTGAGGGGTGTATACCCAAAACGTGAGGGGTGAGATACCCATTGCACCATTCTTCTTCCACCCTTCTTCCACCCTCTATTGATTCCCTTGTTATTTATCTTCTTTGTTTGCTTATTGTGAGAGTGTTTGAATGCTATTGATGACCAATTGAAGGATAGAAGATTGAAGCAGCCTTGAAGACAGCCAAGAGGAGGGATCAATTTCAGCAAGGATCAGGGTTTTGACCTGAGATCAATTTCTCAGATCTCACAGGTCTGAGACCATCTCCGGGAACCCTTTTGAGGGTTGCCTCAGGTGCCTAAAAGAGGCCTTTGACCAGGACTGCAGGGCTATCAAAGCCTTGGGTTGAGAGCTGCTGGATTTCTCCCTGTCAAGCCACTCAAGCCGTAACGGCTGCTAAAATTTTGGTTGCTGTGCTATTGATTCCCTGCAGCCCAACTGCGGACATGATTTGGAAGACATTTGGGTCCCTTTTCTAGACATCTATTGGCCAGGTGTGTTAGCCCCATACTCCCCATATTTTGTGACATCTAGCATCCCTCTCAATTCAGCCTAACTGTCCAGAGCTTGGTGTTTCTTTGAATCCTTAGTCTGTACCCAGTTTTCTATTGGTGCGGAGTAGTTTATTGGGGTTATTTGCCTCAGGGTAGACCAGCCTTACTTTATCAATTTTCTCCGTCATATGGTTTCTATAATGATCTGTGATCCTACCTGCTGGGCAGAATCTGAAACCTATTTCTAGGTTAAGCCAGATTCCATCAGCTTTTATTCCTATAAGTATTTTAATTTCTGAATTATGTAAAACCATACATTTTCCAGATGTAGATTAATGTAGTATTTGGTCTCACTATTTCTCTTTTCATGGTAGGTTATCTAATGATTTCCTATTGATTTTTTATTGTCCTTGCTGAATCCCTTTTAATACAAGCCTAGTCGTATTGGTCAGCGTATTTTATTCTGTCCGTCTTTCACTTTGTTTGACTGATCTCTATTCATATCGCATCTATTTTCCTAACAATTCGTTTTGGGTTCTTATTTTCATTGTGGTGCTGCATCAGAGTCACTGCAAACCAAAAAAAAAAAAATACTAATCTATCTCATTGAATGGATATTGATCCTTCTTTATTTGTAAAAGAACTAAGCGGTTAGGGAAATCTTTAAAATAAGAAATTAATTTCTCACCCATTGAAGATATCACATTTCCATTTTTATTCAAAAGTTTTTAAACAAATCATAACAAAATGATTCTGTCTGTCCGAACAATTGCTTCTTGCTTCTGCTCATACACCATTCTTTACTTTACAGGGCTTTTCGACTGATGTTATCTGCGTAGTAAACAAGGCATTTGATAGGAGATAACTATAACAGAATCCATCTATATGATTGGACTTTGAAGTAGACTCAAAATGAAGTTTTTGGAACACACTTCCTTTGACAGGTATCTGTCAAGCTTTTTAATCATTTAAAAGCATGAAATGTTAGTTTTGTTGTGTCTTTTGTATTTCAGTTATAGTTCTAATATAATGGAATATTACTTTCTTCAGCATTAATGATTTCCTAAATCATGTAAATCTTGGAGAATGTACTGTTAGTGGAAATCTTGAAGCTTACTCCTGTAAGTCAAAAAATTACCGCTTTTGTTTTATATTTTGACATTTGAACTAGATAACCTGCATTAATTTTGCTTTGTCTTTGTAGGCAAGCATACTGGAACTGATAGGAGGCTGTCTTTTAGTTTGGAAAATCAGGTAAGTAAACTTTTTCAAGGAATTGTTATATTTAACATTAACAGAGATCGCATAAATGCAAAGTGACTGGTAGCAAGAGAGAATAGGATGTGCTTAAAAGCATTTTGGAACCCTCTCCATAGTAGCACCTTTTTCTTGTAAGTATCACTTTTTACTGATGTGCAAAATGGAAAGGACAAAACTTCCCAAGGGAATCAAAGCCACAAGCGAGGTAAACAAATAACGAGGAGAGAAAATACCCTCACAACAGGTTTTATAGAAAGTAGTATTTAATAGGTCATTTAAGCCAAATAAAATGGTTATATAGAAAATAAAATACTAGGACGCTTTATTCAATAAGGCGACGCCTTATGGCCGTCCTATCGCCAAAGGGCTCTGAAAGACCCTTAAACGCCTCGGTCGCCTCACCGTCTTAATAACCTTGTGTGCATATCATTTTCCAACCCAATGCCTACACTTCATTGAGACTTTTGGTCTTCTAAAGAATCTTGTATGAGAAAGGCCCTTTCAGCACATCCAGAACACCATTAGCGTGAACAGCTTTATACAAAGTAGTAATCTAAGATTTAGAAGTGAATAAGCAAGCTCCTTTAGCATTACTGGAAAAAACCCATATCCTTTATCGCATGTTAGAAATTAGGAGGAGCAAAGAGTGCATCCTAGATATATTCAACAAGCTTATTGAGCATTTTAATTTCCCCATCTCTAAAACCTTTATGAAAATGAAGCTTTTAATAAATATCATCAGTGGAAGGATTTTTGCAATCTGCCTCTGAGAATTTCTTAGCAATGAAAGTGTAGTGCAAGATTATTGAGCATTTCATGCTGTTCCCTATTGATAAAACCTTTGCTTAAATTTAGGTTCCAGTTAACCTCATCAGTAGAAGATATTCTGCAATTAGCCACTGGGGATTTCTTGACATTGAAAATGGAGTAAAATCTGGGGCAGAAACCTTTAAAGGCATATAATCCTAACACAAATCCTCCCACTACCTTGCCATTTCCATGTTACATCTTTTGTACATGCAAGAAAAAAGGATTTAGTTTTCCTTTAAATCTTAACTCAAGGGCAAGAAAAGAAACTAATTTAGTCTTTTTTCCCCTTAGGTAGCTGGCATTATGCTCCATTTATAATAAAAGGAAAGCTATCAATAAGTTAAGCATTAGAGTGGCTGCTTTTGTTGTCAGTAAGAATGTAAGTTTTGCGAAGGGTCTCTTATGTTCTAAAGGCCTGCTGTAAGGTACTACTTTTCAGTCACCCCACTCAAAGCATATGATCAAAATGACTTTGATGAGGCAATCCTGGGCCTATCAAGAGTGGGTGGGGTTTCTAAAATCCAATCCAAGAAAAAGTGTTTGTTTTGTTTTAGATCTTGTGGCTTTGTGCTTTCAAGGCTGGTAGGTCTCCTATCCGTTCTCAGGATCTCTTTTTTCACATATTTTTTAATTGTCAGTACTACCAAGATTGTTTTCTCTTCATATTGTAATACCCTGTTATGGAGGTTAATTCTATTATGTTCATCTCTGATTTCTCAGTGGATTTAGTGGTCCATGAGGGTTCCTTATCTTATCAAAGGATCTAATTTCATTCCTAATGGTTGAATGTCTCGTTATATGGAAACAGATCATCCAAGTCCTTTATGGATGAGTGTACAAAACAAGGCATGAATTGATCAATGATGAGCATGTCTATGTATCAATTGTAGCCTTTTTTGCTTTATTTTATGTTTTGTGTAGTGCATATTAAAGAAAAATCTCTCTATAGTCTTGTTGCTTCTTGCAATTGGAACAGAATAAGGAGCCTTCTTGTAGGTAATATCTTTTCAGTATGGGGTGGGGTGTATCAAAACATTGAGTCTTTTAACATTTTGAGAGAATGACTGTAACTGATAAATAAATGCCAGATGTGGATTTTAGGTGTTCCAGAACAAGTTATTTCACTGTTCTCCTACCCCAAGTTGGTTGCCAACATGGTTTCTTTGGTGTTTGTAGTCACGCTGCACAGGATAACTTTTCGCTTGGGTTTGGTAATTTTGTAGTTTGCTTGACAATTGGCATTTACCATAGGTCCCATCTCTAGAAATCGCATTTGCCATAGGTCCCACATTACATTAGTATAGTGGGCTAAGGATCCATGAAGGTGATCTGCAACAATCTTTTGAGAGAAAAATTCTAGCACCCTTAGTTGCTCCCACATAACAGAGAATGGAGGGTGCCAGGAGTGGTGAAAATGTTTAGATATGGTGGGACCACTGGAGGGGATTTTGAGCATGACAAGGATGTGAAAACCATTTTTATGGTGTACGAGGGGAATCAGATGTGGCTAACCCTAGGTGATAGAGACAGAGAGACGATGATTACTTGATTAGTTTGTCCCTGATGATGCAGTTTAATGGTTGTTATTTATTAACAATTTATCCCATTTGGCTTCTCTGTTGATAATCTTCAATCATTGATAGAATGAAAAACTGCTTATTGCTTTAGATATTTGATTCTTTTTTCTTTTTTAATTTCTCTCTTATCACTTATCTTTGCACATGTTAAATTGGGTTTTGGGCGATTATTTCCTTTCCTTGGTCCTGATTTTTTATTTTTCTAATCCATCCATTCAGATTCTTGATTCTCTTGGGCAATCTTCCGACAGTGACCGTTCCTCTCCGGGTGAAATCCTGTCGAGTAGATCCAGGTGGTGATGATTGCTATATAGGCTCGGAAATCTTTGCTTGCCATTTTTCATATTTAACTATAGTTTTTCTGTTCATTCCAGCCGAAAGACACTGATTTACCTGGTTCTCACCCTGAGCCACATCTATCCAGATTATGACTTCAGGTATCTGTTTCTTATACCATGCTATTTCGTAAAGGCCTGGGAAAAGAGGATTATGGGTAATGCTACTGTCAGCTTATTTGGCGACATGGCAACCCGCTATTTGTCCTCTCTTTCCAGAATTGGGAGTGTTGTCAAAAGGTTGACAGACGGTTGGAGAACCGTTGCTCTAGGAGCTGAGAGTTCGAGTCTCTCCATTTCCCAAAGTGATTCTGGTTATTCGTGTATTGGGTGGTTCTTGCTGGACTCATATATGTTACTACTGTAACGTAGGTGTATGAAAATAATTATTTATTACAATATTTGCCGACATGTTTACGGTGTACCAGTGCTGTGCGAGCCCACCTGTTTTTCAGGGAGGAAGGATGGGAGAGCTTCAAGCTGACATTTGACACTTACATGTTTGAAACAGCAAAGGTGTGTGAAATATATGTATTAATGGTGTTAAGGAGGATTGTTTTGTAGTTCATATCTACGAGCTCCTTGGTTCTGTTCAATCCCACCTCTTGCACCTACTTGGAAGGAAATGCACATTCACATGGTTTCATATATTTTTTTAAGACAGAAAAGCAATACGTTTCCAAGCCATAGGCAGCATTTATGTGATCCCATGTTCAGAGAGCCACAAGGAATGCCCATGGACTTTATAAACATCCCATTGCTTAATATGCAAAGGGAACCTTTAGCCACTTGCCATCCCAAGTAAAAGCATCATGTTTGTTTATGATTGTGTTTCAAATACAGGAATGGGCTGAGGCCAACGGTGGCAGTACTCTACTTGAAAGTTTATATAAAGCTTTGGATGAGGTGAGTTCAGTTGAGAAATGTGGTGGCCAGCTCGTGTTAAGAGTTCAACCTCATTGTATCTGGTGATGCAGGTTGTTAAACTATCAGAATGTGAGATCTACAGTTACAATCCAGATTCGGATGGTGAACCTTTTCTAGAAAAGGGAGCGATGTAAGATGATCAACACATCACGTACTGAACTTCTGTAGTTCTTTCGTCAAAATTGACGTTTAGCATTCATATCTTTGCAGATGGGCATTCAATTTCTTTTTTTATAATAGAAAGTTGAAGCGTGTTGTAAGTTTCCGCTGCTGTTGCTTGAGGTGTGTCTCTTTTCATTTAGCAAGTTTTGTTTATGTTGTAAAAGCGATGGTTGGCGTTACATTCTTTTGGTGTGTTGATTGTTGTTGCTTGCAGCAATTTGGCAGTAGATGGTTTTATCAGTGATGAGTTGTCTGACAAGGAAGATGCAGAAATTTTCGATGAGATGGACATGTGATAGATCACTCCACCCAAATAATGTAAAAATTAGCTTTACACCTTGTGAACACCTGTTGTATATTACTTAAGCTTCGCCATTTGAGGATGGTGTTGTACGCAGCATGTCACTGAACTCTGTTTCAGAACAGTTAGCTGTTGTAGTTAAGGTAATCTGTTATGCAACACATGATCTGAATGTGATTGCCAACAGTGTAAAGACGGGTTCTTTGTATGTGGGTTCTTGTACTATTTTGTAGTCTCTCATGCTTCCTTCTTGTACATCATCACTGCATCACTCTTTGGAATAAGATTGTCACTTGTCCAAGAAATAATAGGTGATTTGGTAAACCGTCATATACTCTTTTTTTTTTCTTTTTTAAATTAATGGTAGAACCCTCATATCCTGTGTTAAAAGAATATCTTCTCCTCCACCAGAGATTTCTTCTCTTAAGATCAACCTCAACATCCTAATCCCTTGCCCAAGAATTAATATCGAAAGGAAGGGAAAATTAAAATCAGAACGTGATTATTCCCAGAATGAAAGACGTCATTATAGGCCAGGAGGAGTGCTCTAATGAGGTGTGTCAAGATGGTACCATAAGTAAGAGGGCAGCGAGGTCATTTCGTGTGATGAGGAGAGTCATATATGATAAAAATTTTGAAAAAACTCTTATCTTTTTTTAGACTGGACCAGATTTATATACGAGAATGGGCTTATACATAAACTTGATCCATGGATTTGAAATCTATTAAATGATGGGAGAGAAAGTGGATTTTAAATCTATTTTTCTTTACATATATTAACGTTTCATTGATATACATCAATGTGAACATGTTCCACTTCTTTTGGATAATTTGGCTCATTTATAATCATACAATAAAAAAAAGGAAGAGGTGTTTCACGTCACCAACCTAGGGAATTTCTCTCGCCACACCAATGATAAGATCAAACATCATTCTCAGAGCCATGGTTAAGTGAATTAGATAACTAATTAATGAGAAAAGACTGATCACACATCACCCGCATGCCGTAAACTAACACCTATTGCATGTGTAGATACATTAATTGTATGGGAAACAATTGCACGATGAATCAAGTAGAATGGCTAAAGGATTAGCAATACTCCATGGTCATACTTCATATTCTGCGATTGACAAGGTTATGAATTGAGGATCGAATGAATTAATATTAATTCTGATTCAAACCAAATAGAGAAGGATTGGATTCGGATATGAGATTCAGAATCAACTGGAATCGGCTTGAATTGTCTAAATTGATGTCAGAATCCATTCAAAGAATCCAATTTCATTTTTTCAAAACAATGGCAACATGTGACTTACTTTATTTAATTTTTTTTTTCCTTTGTAAAATGTGATCCAAAAGTTCCACCGTAGACTCTTCATCCCTCAACCAACGACTTTATGCATGATCGTACATTACTGTACATAAAATAATTAAACCCTTCTTCAAATTTTTCAAGAGAGACTTTCAAAAAACAGTATTTTAATAAGAGCTTTTTCAGGAGAAATTTCCACGAAACACATACATTGTCCGAGCGGCGAGGTAGTTGTCGGCCTTACGTTCAAACGTGTCATGTTTTCCCGCCAACATCTGAGGTTATGGCGCGAATCACTGCAAGTGACATTTAAACTTTCGTGGACCCCACACGTCCCAGTGTCCCACACGCGGGAGTAGTTGTCTTTCACTCTCTAGTTTTTTTCATGTTTCGGTGTTCAAAATTCAAACACAATTTTTAGATTCCAAAACTACCCTTTCCATTTCCAGATTATTCTAAATTGGTACAAAATCCTTTTTATCGAGTAATTAGATGTAGGTCTGATCTGAACCGATCGATTATCAAACATTCAAATGTTGATCGATCAAGAAATAATCTCAAGCATTTTCGATGCAAGATAGTGGCCCCCGACGATCGTTTGATTGCATTGATAAAATAATATGATTAATCGATAACTAATCATTTATAGCCTGATTAGGCCGTTTAAACCCTTGTATGAATCATTTATAACCTGATTTGTCAATTTGGTAGCTTAAAGGCACTGCGACTGACCTGATTATAGACTGATAATTAATTGATTGAATAAAAAATGTGTTCATTATCTAACCAACGTGGCCCAATTACTTAACTAGACATAAATGTTGTGAGACTTTAAATTGGTAGGGAGTAGGTACCAATTAAGCGCAACCGGTTGACACTTCTTGGAGGGCCACTGCCTTTAACCGGTTTTGATTGCACGGTTCAAAACTTTCCCCTGGTCCGGTGGTCCCTCGTCCATAATGGAGTCTCTCATTATTGTGTACACGTAAGGGTATTTTAGTCATTTTAACATCTCATAAACGATTCTTATCATTTATTAACCATTTTGAAATCTTTATAATGGGAGATTGGAAGTAGACAACTGGATATTGATTTCATGAATTGGAGATTTGGAGGTGAGCTTAAAAGGGTAAGTGTCTCATAATCTCTCTCACCGACTTCTCGTTGGAGTCGCTCTGAGGCTCTGAGCATTTCTTCCTCGCGAAGACTTGGGGGTTTCTAGCATTTTACATTCTCGATCTCACTACGCCGAGAAGGTCAGAATTCCTTTCTTTTTTTGAAGCTTGAGTTTTAAAGTTCTGATCTGTGTTGCTGAAAGTAATTTTTCTGTTTAAGTTCAAGTTGTTTCCAGCGATTTCTGTACAAATGCTATTTACTTCTGATTTTATGGTTCAGATGATCGTGATATAAGTTAATTCGGTTTTTATTCAGTGTTTTTTTTTGGGTCATTTGATGCAATTATACTCTTCTCATAGGATTTTTGAGTTCTATTTCTGTTCAGTTTCAAGAGATTCCTCTTGTAAATCTTGAAATTTGAAGATCAGGAGCTTCTCTCTGTATCTTATGCTTGGATAATTTGCTCTGTTTCCTCTCTCCTACTTGACTTTGTTAATGGAGTTATCATAGTTGTAGCCTTCTGGTGGCGATCTTTTGAAATTTTAGACGGAGAAGAGAGTAGCAATCGTAATGTTAGATTGTTTGGAGAACGCTAGAACGAAGAACGAACTCGCTGTTTAAGATTTCCCCCTAGCAATATTGGCCTTTAAGATCTCGGAACTTTATTTTTCTTTTTTCCTGAGGGTTTTGAGACTTTGGAAAATTAATCTAAGGTCTTCCAGTAGTTTTTTTGTGGACGATGATGCCACTTTACCAGTGGCAGCTTCTACGCTATAGTTAGGGCTATAAAATTGTATGGCGAGGGGTAATTTCGTCATATCACCCTGATTTTTTTTATAATAGCTTAAGACCTTAAGTTGTTGAGCTGTGTCACTTATGTCAAAATATCAAGTCATCTTTTCTACACCTTTTTTGTTCATATTTTATTTTTGCTTTTCAGACTTTTCAATATTTTGGTCTCTTCTCTCTAGCTTTTATTACACCTTTCGTGGAATTTGTTGGACCTTTGACTAGACAGTTCGCGGTGATTTGACAGGTTAATTTTGTCCCCTCAGGTCACCGTGGTAGGCCAAGAGCCATGCTGCAACGCGCTGTAGCCATTATCATCCATCTTCTGAACTCTTGCCCGTTCACATAAAAAATAAAGGACTATTCCGCTCGAATTACCATTTACGCGGAAGCGTTTAGGTATGGGGGCTTGGTGATGTGCAATTTAATGGAAGAAGATAGATATGCTTTGTTCACCCACCATAGAGCATTGCCTTCACCAGCATCAAAGGAGTGATTTCCTTAATGATGATGTTAGTGTCTTGGGATGTGTATCAGAAACAGTTGAGTATTACTGTTTTCGTAGTGGATGGCGTAATAGATGGGATCCTTTCTAACACCACCGATCTTTCAATGATCCTTCTAAGGTTGGGAGGGTTCACACACATATTTTCAAGTGTTGTTAGATGTTGGAATGGGTGACCAAACTCTCCCTTAACCCTTGGATGCTTGTTGGAAGGGCGTTAAAATTTGCAATAGTTGAGAGGTCTCCGATCTATAGGATATGGGTCATGGTGAACATTTCTTTCACCCACAAGTGGAGGAAAATTTTTTCCCATGTCTTGAATAATTTTACCATCAACTAGATTGGTGTTTGTCAATCATAGGGCCATTCCATAAGATCCTATTCCCTTCAACCTCTTTCCTTGGGAATAAAACTTTCTCTTATGTCTTTTATACTTTTCCTATCAATTAGATTGGTTTTTGTTTATCATAGCGCACTCCATAAGTTTTTATCATCTTCGACCACCTTCCTTCGCATAGTTAATCATGTCTAAAATCGGTTCTAAAACAATGGGTATTATTTACTTTGTATAGTAGGTAGAGTAATAATTACTCTAGATGGGTGGAGGAAAATTGTCTCCTATGCTTGTATGTTTTTCCCATCAACTTGATTGGTTTTTGTCAATCATGGGCACTCCATAAGTTCCTATCCTTTTCATCGACCTTCTTTGGGATGGGCGTCAGTGCCTTTAAGATGAGTTTTGGGAACAATGGGTATAATCGATTTCATATAATAGGTAGAGTAATAATGATCCTAGATGGGTGGGTGAAGGATTATCATCTCCTATGACTTGTATATTTTTCCCATCAACTTGACTAGTTTTTGTTGATCATGGGCCATTCCATAGGTTCCTCTTCTCTCCAACCACCTTCCTTGGGGGGTATGTGGTATTATTAATTTTAATACAGCAGGGTGAGTAATAATGAGCCTAAATGGTTATACTTTCATTCACTCATGGTGGAGGGAAACTATCTCCTATGTCTTGTACATTTTTCCATCAACTTGACTGGTTTTGTCAATCATTGGGCACTCCATAGGTTCCTATCCTCTCCAACCACCTGCCTTGTGATGGGTGCCATGCCTTAAGATAGGTTTTGGGAGTTTTGCCGAATTATTGATTTTGGAAGGGGAGTAGTAATGAACCTAGATGGGCATACTTTCATTCACTCATGGTGGAAGAAAACTCTCATGTCATGTATATTTTTCCTATCAACTTGATTGGTTTTTGTCAATCATATCCTCTTCAACCATTTTCCTTCTGGTTGTATAGAATAAGTACAATATATCTTCAATCTCTTTCCTGTTGTTGTAACTAGACAGAGCTAATTGGCATAGCCATGTGTGGGGGTTGTCTTATTAGTGGAACTTAATTATTCTTTCCTTTCCACTCTTGTTTGCAAAGTTACTGTACCCATGTGCTCTCTCAGTCCAATTTATTTTAAAACCTGTTGATAGTTAAACATCCCACAACAGTTACTACCTTGTATTACGCTCTCTTTAGATTCTCCAGCTAATCAGCAGACAAAGCGCTCTATAATACCTTTTTTGTACACTTTGCTAGTCTTCCTATAAGCATTACAGATACATAGAGGCTTGATTCCGAACACCCCCCCCCCTCCTTTTTTTTTTTTTTCTGAACGTAAGCTTGATCTTAGTCCTCATTACTTGCTCTGTCAGCACATGTGTTTAAGAAAATTATCCCTCCCCACCCCCCCCCCCACCCCACCCCCACCACCACCCCACCACCACCACCACCAAAAGAAAACACCGAAAGGAATCTAACCTTCATTTATTGGTTAGAAGAAAATCCTTTCTATCATTGAGGCAGAGTGACCTTTGGTTACTCTAGTTTTGAAATTCTTGAGAAGCTTTGGTGTCTTGATGTTGATAAGAACATTTGACTTCGCTACAGTGCATTCTCTTAACATGCTTCTTTGTACCTGTTTAATCTCATTGATTTCCTTTTGTTTAAATCTGAACTTTGTTTATTGTGTAGTTTGGTCATTCTGTTTGTTTGTGTACTTCAGGCCAAAATGAGTCAGGATTTGAAGAGGCTGGAGTCAACAAAATCACATTCGTGGTGGTGGGATAGCCATATTTGCCCGAAAAGTTCAAAATGGATGGCTGAAACTCTAGAGGGTAAGAACCACAATTTTAGATCTTTCCCTTCTTTTCAATAGCTAATAAGTAACGTTATAAATATGTTTCAATGGTGTAAGCAAAAAAATGTTGGAGAAATTGCCATATTTGTTTTGTTTTGTCCTATTTGAGCATTGCCACCTAAATGTACAACTGCTCCTTCAATTAGTAAAGACCCTGTGTAGGAATTTAGATTGGCACCACCAGTTGAACTCCCTTTTTAATTAGCATTAATTTTTTATCCCAAGAGGAGACTTCTTCCAAGTTCCATTTCCAATCCAATCACAAGCTTCCTTATTTTTCCCTGGCCTCTAGTGCCTCTTAGCATCCTTACCTCTATTAGATAGACGTTGCACACTTACATCCACTTTAATTGAAGGGGAAAAAGAACCCTACCGATCTGATCTGGCTCGGGAAACGCCTAGACACAGCTGTGTGTGAAAGGCTCAGCTGCCCCTGACACAGTTGGGTTTTTTCACTCCCTGCCTTGTATGGGTGTTCCTATGCCCTAACGGCAAGTTCCCCTGCCCTTGATTGAATTTAGGAGTTTGCCCTTGAAAGAAAAGTTCATTATGAGCCTTGAGTTATCATAACTAAGGTTGTCAATCTGAACCGAACTACTAAATAGAACCGAAACAGAATCAGACGTTTAAAACCAGACCATTAATAACCAGTCTGGTTTTAGTTTTAAAGTTGAATACCTGGGTTTGGTTTTGGTTGTGGAAATGGAACTTGGAAGAAATCTCCTCTGAGAGGACGGAGAATAGAGGCTAGAAAACATATAATTTGTGTGGGAGTAGACTTGTTGCCAAACGGTTTCAACTTAAAAAATTCCATTTGTTTGATCAGTACTAACCCCCTTTTTTCCTCCTGAACCTCCAAAATACTACAATGGCGCGTGTACTCCCAAATCTTAACTGCCCTAACTGTCAGGACATAATTAAACTTTCCAAAATTATGAACTTTATATAACAAAACTTCATGGGCTGTTGAACAATTTGACATCTCTCAATTTTTCTCCGGGATGTCCAATCACAAGAAAATAACCAAAAGGTCTTTGACCTCAGATATGGACAAAAGCGTCAAGCGGATGCTGAAGCTGATCGAAGGCGATGGAGATTCGTTTGCCAAGAAGGCCGATATGTATTACCAGAAGAGGCCTGAACTCATCTCCCATGTCGAAGATTTCTATCGCATGTACAGGTCGCTCGCGGAACGCTACAATCACTTGACAGGAGAATTGCGTAAGAACATTCCCCACGAGTTGCAATCTCAGAGTTCTAGTTTTTCCGACGCTGGCTCTGGACCAATGTCTCCAATTCGAACTCCTCGGAGGTCTACCCGCCAGAGAAATGGCCACCGGGCTCCTGGCTTTGATTTCTTTCTGGGTTCTCTTGGAGGGAGCTTCAATGACCTCACCCAGAAGAATGTCGAAGCTGCATCGTCTCCTTCGTCAGATTCTGAGTTGGATTCTGATGAGACATCGTCTATGAACAATTACTCTGGTCCATCGGTAACTGGAGATGGCGAAAGTATGCATCGGCGGGTTATTGAATTGGAGATTGAGCTCCGAGACGCTGAAGAAAGACTCCGTGAGGCAGAGGAAGGGAACAAAGATGGTAGTAATTCGAAGAACACCGATAATGGTAGGAATCATAAGAAACTGCTAAGTAGGATAGCAGGTTATGAGGAACAATTAAGAATCTCGAATGGAAAACTGAAGCTTGCAGAAGGAGAGATAGCCAGGTTAAAGCTTGGGCTTGGGAATGATGAATCAACGAAGCTTTCAAATAATTTTCAGGCTCAGCTGGAATTAGCGCAGAAGGATATTCAGATGGTGGAGACAGAGAATAAATCAGGGGAAAGATTCTCCTTCGATCTTTCGGAAGCTAGTTCTTCGGCACTAGACTCTGGGTCTCTGATTGAAATATTGAAAACTACAAACAGGAGGCTTCGGGATACAGAGGACGAAATTGCAGGGTTGAAGATTGAACTAGAGAATAAACGATCCTCGGAAGAAGATATTACCGACGATGCCACGAGTGAGATGCCCGAGGTTGTGTTGGAAAAAACCCCGGAACAAGAGCTCCTAGAAAGGATTACAGGGTTGGAGGAGGACGTGATGAGCCGCGACAATGATATCAAGGAGCTGGAGCAGAAGTTGAAGAAGGCACAGGAATCATTGGAGGTGTCAGAGAAAGAGATTGCGAGGTTGGTGCGTGAATCTCATGAAGCTTCCAGTAACATTCAGGTGCAGCTTCAAGCTGCTCAGGAAGACCTCGCGATGCGGGAGATCGCTCTCGGATCAGAGAGAACACAGGTGTCTGAACTACGGGAACAGATCGAGAAATACAAATTCGATGTCTCAGACGGTGACAACAAGTTGAAAGAATTGAAAGGAGAATTATCTCACACAACCCAGAATTTCTCTGCAGAGAAGGAGAGGTTGCAAGCTGAATTCTCTGCAGAGAAGGAGAAGAATGAGAAGTTGCAGGCTGAAATTTCAAAGTTAACAGAGGAGCGAGCCCAGTTAGAATCGAAGCTCAGAGACTGGGAATCAAGAGGCCTATCTTTGCAGGAAGAAATCGAACAATTGAAGGCGAGCATTGCGCAGAGAGGAAACGATGTGGAAACTTTGAACAAAGACCATGACGCACTGAAACTGAGATACGATATGATGGTAGTAGAGAAAGACGGCCTGAAAGCCAAGGTGGAGACATTAATGGCTGAGGTGAGTTGCAGAGACGATAAAATACAGAAGATGGAGGAGCATCTGAACAGGTTGCACATGGAGCAGGTGGAGCTGATGAAAGGAGCAGAGAGAGGAAGGAAGGTAGTGAAGGAACTGGAGGAAGAGGTAGAGAGGCAAAGGGTGGCCATTTCCAATGGTGCTGAGGAGAAGAGGGAGGCCATTCGTCAGCTCTGTTTCTCTCTGGATCATTACAGGGATGGGTATAAGCAGCTTCGCCAGGCTTTTATTGGACACAACAAGCGTCACCGCCCGGTGTTGGCTTCCTAAATTTTTAAGTCCATCCCTAGTCTCTTTGTTTTGCTTTTGTTTAGGCGTATAATTGGTAAAAGAGTCCTTAATCTCCTTTGCTGTAAATTAAATGCTTTGCGTTAAACTTGTGATATTGGTTGGATTTCCCCCCTCTTGGGGGTTTGTCCATCCTGGGACTGATTCCCTCTTTTATCTTGTCTTTGGGTTTTGAAGAATGGATCCATTGCTTGAAGGATCACCTGATCGTACGAGTCAATATCCAATATTTATCATATTTTCTATCATTACAAGGGTGAGGAGGTATATGTTTAGAAACAGAAAGAACAAGTGATCATAAGAGCAGCCAATCATTTTTCCTCTGTTGGCATAGCTATTTGATGCATAGTTTCAAAAATCATTGAATCTTGGGAATTGACCGATTTGACTCTGAATTGGTTGAAGAACAATCTTGATTTTTGTAAACGAAGTGATACTAATAATGATACATAATTGGTCATACTCAATATGGAATCAGAACGTCTTTCATTGAATCGCATTGATCTATACACTGATAAATAGGAATTGGCCGATACAACTTATCAAATAGTGATTTCTCAAACCATGTTGCAGTCCCAATTAAAAAAAGGGTTACATCCTTACACTTTACCCGGGTTGAAATCCTCTGCAATTCCGATCATGTACAATTCCGTGCAATACCACCTTTAGGTGGTGACACGTGTATTGATACCAATACAATGGTCCAGATCTGCTACAACTAATAAAACATTAAATCAGTGATGAGGCATTTAAATCAGATCTGGACCATTACATTGGAATCAATACACGTGTCACCCCTTGAAGGTGGTATTGCATGGAATTGTACGAGATCGGAATTGCAGACGATTTTTTTCCCACTTTACCCTAATGTTATAACCATCTCTTGTCAAATACAGTCATTGTATCCTATTGTACCCTTCACAGTTGATGGTTTGTCAACTCCGTTAGTGAGAAACTGATACATTATGATGCGGCTTGTTAGATAATTTTTTATAGGCCAAAATACCCTTACAAGGCTATGAACTTCCTATTATACCCTTGAACCCCAAACCCAAATATCATACCTCTTCTTCCCCATCTACCAAGTGCATCGAAGGTGACCATCTCAGACTTAGTCGGTGCCCTTATGGTGATCTCTAACAATTCTCATTTTAGATCATCTCCCTCGCTCTGCCTTTGACTTTGAGCTTGTTCCATCCCAAACCCTCAAATACCATCGCCATGGATTCCGATCTCAAGAACAAGGTAAAATCTGTCTTTATCTCCTACTAAACTTTGAAGCATCAACCAGAGAAACAAAATGAAAGCTCCCCAGAAATTATTTGAGATTCGTCGAAAAGCTCGGAGTCAAATCGTAGAAGAAAATAAGAAACAATAATTTAACAACTTCAATCTCTATTCAAAGAAGAATAAAACAAAACCCAAAATCTGACTTTTTCATTCAAAGAGAGTTGTTCACGAAGATGTAACAACTAGAAAAACCATTAGACAATACTCAAGATTAGAAGAGAGAGAAGGGAAGCATAACAAAGATCCTAGGGGGCGGGTTCTACTTTCAGAATTTTAATTGATTTTTTTTTATTTTAGAAATTAGTTTCATAAGTAGAGTATAGTGAGAGATGGAGTGAGGTGAAAGGAGAGCGCAGAAGAGCACAGGAAATGAAAGAGGAGTCGGATTTATTCAGAATTTCATTTTGATTTTGTTTGATCATCGTTCTCTTTGTTGGATTTTTGGGGATGGTCTTTAACTTTTGTGATTTGGTACTGGTGGATGGTGACTGGCAAACTGGGATTTTGTCTTTGCTGCAATCAGAACAGAGGAGAATGGAGGAAGAAGCTGCATCTACGGGGCTACGAAGTGCTAAGAAGCTAATTAAGTTGCTGTCAACCGCAACAACAAGAACAGTACCAGACCTCGTCTAACCCTAAGGCAACCATGGAGATTGACATGGATTGCTGATAGGTTGCAGATGTTGATGTAACTAAGTTCAAGAGAGTGATTTCATTACTGGATCGGACCAGAACGGGTCATGCACTCATGCTTCCTTCAGAAGGGCTCCTGTGTCTTCTCCCCAAAATTACCCTACCCTCGACAAGTCTCGCCGCTAGGCCAAAATGGGTCCTCGCTTCAAAAAGGGCTCCTTCTTTCCGGCCCTAAGTTCATGGCATCCATTAGAGTTTTTGGGTAAATGGGGAAGAAGTATGATATTTTGGTTTGGGGTTCAAGGGAAGTTCATAGCCATATTTTGGTTTTTTATCACCGGATTTTGGGAATGGGTTATTAGAGTGTTTTAGTGCAAAGGGTATAACATTAGTTAACTGTGTAATTGTTAGTTTGACGGGAAATGATTAGAAGTTATAACATTGGGGTAAGGCAAATTGCAGGGAAAAAAAGTGAGCGATGATTGTTTGCCGTGGGTGTGGGCGGTGTGGCGAGCATCGGATGATCAAGATGATATCGGCACCGCCACATCTAATATCATTTCAGCCATCGGATGCTTGCTGCACCGCTGCATCGCCACACCCACGACAAAGGATGTTTCACAAAAAAAAGTCCCAGTGTTTTAGAAAACGTAATTAGATTGGATGAATTGGTTGATTGAATTTGGAATTGGCTGGATTCAATATTTCTTCTTCTATACCTTGGGCTAAATTTCAGTTAATTTTAAGAAAGAACTCACAAAGTCCCAATTCTGGTTAATTCAACACGGCTGATCTAAGTCCTTCGGGATTAGATTCTCAGATTTTTAGATTTCAAGGCTGATTCTAAGGTTTTGAGACCTATTCCAATCCAATCTTGATTAGAATTGGAAAAGGAAGTACACATTCCTCTCTCCCTATTATCACCCCTTATGCCTAGACACATCTGGGTGTGAAAATACCCAACAAGTGCGGTGGAGACTGAGTCTTTTCACATCCAACTATGTCTGGGCGTAGGGAATGCCATACGGATTCACTTCCTTTTTTGTCACTTGTATTCACTTAGATTATTAAATAGTGAAGGGCAATGATGTAATAAGAACATGGGAGTTGCTATTGTTCCTTTTCACTTAATTCTTTCTTAATTTATTAAAAAAAAATCTTATTTGTATTCGAAAGTTTTTGCAAATGTTTCACATCAATGGATCTACTGATAATACTAATTATATTTTTGTAAGAGGATTCTCTGACAAGCAGCATAGAGAAGACCACCAGTGATATACAGGAAAAAATTATCATTCATAAGCGAGAAGCACTACCATTTCATGTGAGGGAAGAGATAGACATTGAGGTGCTAGCACACTTGCTTAGTGGCTTAGAGAACCTTTTCCGATATTTTTTGTGGGGATAATCTTTATTCATGTGGGGAAAAAAACAGTTTTTGCATGTTATTAAGGGAAAAGGCTAGACACCCTAGCAATGTGCCCAACATTGTGTTTGCTTCTCTCTTCTTACCCTTGAAAAAGTGCCTCTACCCTCCCATCCCAATCCCTTACTGGTTGAGCCGCTAGCACTAGGGCCAACCTACTCCCTTATTATTTTTTTGTGATGACCAAAGATGAGTTAGACAAGGGATCCCCATAAAAGCTAAATGTCAAAATTTTGATGTTTTATATCAATCATATTATCTACCATGTATTGGGTTTACTTTCTATTTTTCCAACAAAAACATAATAACATTGCATGAAAGGAGTAAAAGTGCTCCACTTGGCCCCTTTAGTGGGTCCCTTGTCTAGCTAGCCCCATAGTGGATCTTGCTCCAAACAAAGAAAAAAAAAAGTGCTCAAAACATGTAATAATGTGAACAACATATTAACAAGATTTGTGTGCAAAAATCCCACCCAATTGAGAATGTAAGAATCTCAAACAATATAATTGGATATTTTAGAAAAGTAATTAAGACCAAGTTTTCCTTCACTTCACCATGTAGAGAGAACTTCTTACACCACAACATAACCATGAAATTGGTTAAAAAAAATGTATTTTCAACCATGTACAAATATACAATAGGGGATAGAACTTTGATGATGGAACTAATAATTAAGAATCCAATCATAAGGTCACATTACCTTGGAAGTTGAGTTGCAAAAAACTTTCTCTAACCAATTATACTACCTAGGTTAAACCACCATTAAAGTTTGGGTTTAGGAAAAATACAACCATTAATGACCATAACTATTTGCCCCCTATAGTATGGGGTCAATAATAGCCATATTTGTTCTGTGGTGACCATCAAAACCCCGCAGTCTCTCTTAACAGTTTGGAAAGCTTTGTCTTACGTCCTATATCGTTGCTACTGCATAAGATGCTTTCTTCGTCAAAGCGTTTCTAATCCTGTACCCCTAAACCAAATCCTACCTACCTTTAGTAGTCACTCTTTACGTGATGCGCAATCCTACTTTGCACATTTAAAGACTGGGAGCACCTTGGAGTGCACATCAGTTGTTGGGGCGTGTGCCATGCTCTCATCTGTTAGTAAGTGGTCCTAAAAACCTTGGCGGTATGTGATTGGGCACTCAACACAGCTAAAAAAGAACAGTTCCCCCATTTCATTTATCCTATATAGAATCAAGTGTCTAGTGTGCACTTTTAAGCATGTAACTGATCCATTTGTGGGTTATTCAAATGATTAGGGTGATTTAGGGATTGTATGGATAGGCTCATGGTCTTGGGTTCGTCCACGATGGATTATTGTGTTAGTCTTCCTGATTAGTTGACGTGGATGTAAACTGGCCCGAGCAAGATCAGATCAGGTTAGTGATCGAGATTGTTTTTATACGCTCTTTTTAAATAGCCGGACAGATTGTCTCCGTGGGCTCCACTAAAGACGAAAAAGTTCCTTCATTTCAAATCTTTGAACAAAGTCTAACCCTGGCCTCACTTTCTCGATGGAAACTTCACTGCAAATGCGCGGAAACTTGGAATGCCCCACTTATTTGGTTGGTGGTTGAGGCAGAAGTTTCAAACGGTATTCAAAAGAAAAAAAGAAAAGAAAAGTAAAAATATTCTCTCTTTTTCTTCTTTTTATGAAAATATTAAAAAAAAAAAATCTTTTTTCAAATTTGAAATCATCTTTCTTGACGACATTTTTTCTAACGTAATAAGATTTTGCAAAATCCTTTTTTTTATACACTTTTATTTATTTTTTTAATTTTTTTCGATACTTTTTATTTTCTTTATATAAATTTATTTAAATTTTACCCCTCACTGTGCCTTTTTGCCTCAATGTAGTTAGTCCATGTATGTGGGATACTGGGATCTTTTATCACCTAGGTTAACTGTTAATCCATGTAATATTAAGTGATAAGTAATAAAATATTATAATTCATTAAGCAGAGTGATGCCTAGAAAGACCTTAATTTTTTACTGGAATAAACACAATTTGAAGAAAAAATATTGACTTGTAAATGAAGGATAGACAATATGCAATCAATGATTAAAACTTGGATAAGTTACTTAAAAAAAAAAAAATTAAAACTTGGATCATGATAATCTAAGTAAAAGAAAACATAAAAATAGTCTAAATAAAGTTTGTCAAGTGGTAAAATAGAATACTTCAACATTGAACGCTTTTAATTTCATGATAATTCGTGTTTGTTGACATTCTTGTTGCCATTGAGAACTATTACAAGGGTATTTATGAAAACAAAACGGCCAGATCGATAAATGATTGAATATCACCCTTCCATGTGGCACCGTTAAGAGGATGGCATCTGCACACTTACTTCATGTTGGCGCCAAATTTAACTATGCAGTCTTGCAACAAGATTACATTTCTTTGTCTACTGTAGTGATGTTATTCTCTTTGGTCGGCTCAGATTGAACTCATATCCTGTTCTAGTCGTTCAATGACTTTGACTTTGACTTTGACTTTTTTTAGTTAGCTTCTGGAGCAATAACCAATTCAAACGGTCGTGTTCGTCTAACTTGACACGTCATCATCCTGTCGTAGGAAATACTCGCGCGCATCTGACTTCTTTTCTTCTCTTCTTACTTCGGACTTCGGTGCTCTTTCGCTTATAAGCTTCGAAGTCGCAATAGAAGAGAGAAAGAAAGAGTTTAGTCCACCAAGCAAGCGTCCGGAACACGAGAGAGAGAGAGAGCTTTTGGGGAAGGAAAAGAATCTGTGAAGCTGTCTTCTAGGATTGTTCTTTCTCTGTTTCTTCAGAGGCTCTTGGTTTTGTTGTAAGAGAGTTCATCTTTTGTACTTACTTCCATCTTATTCTACTTCTCTGTATTTCATTTTCACTTTTTTTATGGATCATATTGAATATATATTTCCAGGACCAGGAAAATTTGATCAGGTACTGCAGATTTTTTTTTTTCCCACATTGGATTTACAGAATACTTTCAGGTGATTTATAGCTTTATTTATGTTGAATTTGGTGTCATTCTCTTTTTCATGAAGCTATACACTTCTTCATTGAATATATTTGCTTCTTTTGTAGATTTTGAGATGAGAATTTTGATTCCCTTGCAGCTTTTTCTCTACCGAAGCCCCCTCTTTTAATTGTTGAACTGTTGTGTGCTCAATTGGATCTGAATTCATTGTAGTTTTCGTGTTATTGGTTTTTTTTATTCGTTGGATTTCTAAGGTTCCCAGATGTATTTTGACAACTGATCTCAGAATTATCTTTTTTAAACTCAAGACATGGAATTTTACTCTCTATACTCCATTTGTCTCCATCTTAATTAATTGCTTGTTTAATGCTTGTTAATATGAACAAAAATGGTTTTAATGTTCAAGAGTTGAAGCAATTTTAGTCTCTGTTTGTGTGGTTTAATTAAGATATATTGTTCCTAAACTTGTTGAATTGAAGTTCATCTGTTCATTGTATTCTGTCTCAATTATTTTCTAGTATAACTTCTTCTATTTAGGTTCTTTCATTTGGCTCTTTTTTCTTTCTTTTTATTCCCTTTTCAAATTCAAGCTTAACCAATCTGTTTCTGTTGAAGTAATTTTCAAATGAAATTTTTATCTCCAATGCTTTATTCATGTTCATATGCTATCTTTTCTTAATATTGTTAAGTTTCGACTATTTGATACCGTAGCTGCTGTTGCAAACCTTTGTTCTGGCATTCCCTTCTTGTTCTGTCAGAGGAAACTTTGAAGGTTGTGTATTTCAGTTTGTTTGTATTTGTCATTTCCTTTTTATTGGAAACACAGTGCAGTTTGAACATTGTTATGGCTATGAAATACCTAATAATGATATAAGATTGCCAGTATCTTTTCCCTGTGATTTTCTTCCCGGTATGGATCAAACAGTGCTTCTATAGAATTCCTGTACATATGTTTATAGTTTCTCTGTTAATGATCAATTGATGATATTCTTTTAAGGACAGTTCGCAATGATAATGTCAAATTGATGTCATAGGACATAGATTAGTGGCAGCTTAATATATTGGATTAGTTCAGGTCATGATGGGAGTTCTTTGTTTTTTTTTTTTTTTTTCAGAATTTTGAAGTGTTTGCCATCTGATATCTTTGAGGAAAATGACCAGTATAGCAACTGCTGAAGTCCGATTTGTTCGATGTCCCAAATGTGGAAAGGTTCTCGTTGAACCCAAACATCCACTGTATACGTGTGGTGGATGTGGTGTCATCCTTAAAGGTAACATTCTTTTTCAATATACAATACTTTCTGGGTAGGTCTAAGAGTAAGATTGGTCCACAAATATATCACACTAGATGTTCCTGACACATTGATCATTCCATATGTTGTTGCTTGCAGCCAAAAATCGTAAAAATGGAAGAAGTGTAAGCTCTGGATCACTTGAAAAAAGTTCTCAAAAGAACCAATTGGAACATGATGCTGGATTTGCAAAATTAACCAGCTCAGGACAAACGGAGAACCACTGTGACATAAAAGAGTGTTCATCGAATCTGAATACGAAAGAGCAAGCTGAATCTGCAGATTGCAGCATTGAGCCATCTGGAAATAGGAACTTAAATGGAGTTTCTTTGGGTGAATCCGAATGTTTGTCAGATCTGAATGTGATAAAGCAATTGGAGGATCAATTGGAGCATGATTCTGAAGACGTAAAATCAACCGGTTCAGTTCCAATAGAAAACTACTCTGACAACAAAGAATGTTCATCAGATTTGAGTGTAAAAGACCAAATTGAATCTACAGATTGTTTTATTGAGCCATCTGAGCCATCTGAAAGTAGCAACTTCTTAAATGGAGTTTCTTCAGGTGATTCAGATTTATCTTCAGATCTGAATGTGACTGACCAAGTTGAAGTTTCTTCAGGTGATTCAGAATGTTCATCAAATCTGAATGCAAAGGAGAAAATGGAATCCACAGATTGTTGTATTGAGCCATCTGAAAATAAGAACTTCTTAAATGGAGTTTCTTCAGGTGATTCTGAATGTTCATCAGATCCGAGTATGAAGGAGAGAATTGAATCTACAGCTTGTAGTATGAAGCCATCGGGAAGTAGGAACTTCTTGAATGGAGTTTCTGCGGGTGATTCGTTGGGTCTTGATGATGGGAAAGAGCAAATTGAATCTGGAAATTGTGCCATCAAGCAATCTGGAAGCACAAGTTTCTTAAAAGGAGTCTCTTCAGGTGATTTTAGTTCTCATGAAAGGGAAGAAAATTCATCAGAAGCTGGAAGGAATACACAAACAGATGAACATGATGCAAGCCAAAGTCCCGACAGCGAACTGTCTTCTGGGGGAAATAGCTCATCCATTGCATCTCAGAGACAATCTGATGAGAGCAATCCCACGAAAATGAATTTAGCAGCTTTGAAGAAACAGTTGCAGCAATCTCAGGAGACTTCTCACCATGAATCTGACAATACAAGATCAGTAGAGACAGTTGAGGCTTCAAGAACTGCAGAAAACGGCAAAATTTCAGAGGGTCTCAGTGGTACACCTGATGGTATTTCAAAGTATCCAACAGCCAGAAGCTGTCATGCTTATGATGGTAGTGTTTCCTCTTATGATGAAAGGGATGACCAGGTCCCTGAGCAACCTTCACACCTACCTAAAAGATCTTGGTTCAAACGCCAAGTGGAAGCAGAGTTTCCTCCTAACAAGGAGAGGCCAAGAAGGGAGGATGGGTTGAAGAATAAGATTGGTAACAATCCAGAAGTGCGGCATCAAGGGAGAAAGTTATTGTCAATATCATCAGGTGAGAAGCATGGTCTGAAGTGGGAAGGATCCAAAATCCAAGCACAGGGGCAATTGGGTTCACCCGACTCTGATGGTCTCCATCCAAGAAAGAATTGGATGAGAACAGAAAGAGATGGTTTTTGGTCTAGGGAGTCCTTCCAAAGGGGTTTCCCCAGTGACTATGAGAATGGCAGGCCTTCAAACTATAGGCATGAAGAGTTTCCACGCAGAACAAGCTCATGTTCTTCTAGCAAAGCTGACTACTTTGAACAAATGGAACTATTAAGAAAGTTGGATGAATTGAGAGATCAACTTCGTAGATCATACACTCAGAGAGGAATGGCAAATGGAAGGTTTCCTCCCAGAAGCACCCAGCAGGTGAAGCAGCAACCACTGTGTCATAGTTATGAACAACTTGACTCCAAAGTTCCATACAGTCATGATGCAAACTATCATAGGCATCCTCATGCACCATATGGGCCAAGAAAAAACAGGTGCCAAAAATGTGAATCTTCACAAGTGCATTTCTCAGGACAGGGTACAAATTGTAGGAACCATGTTGGTTATTCCTGCTATCATTGTTGCCCAAAAGATTGGCAATGCCGGACCCGGTTGCCACCCTCTGGCACTAGCTATAACAATATGGGCCGTTCTGCTCACAGGTGCTGCGAACCTTATGGTTCCAGTTCTGCTACTCAGCCGAAGAATACCAACTCATGTTTCTCACAACAAGGATGCCGGATGCACTACCAGGACAAGGGGTTTATGGACCATGATTTGCAGAAAAAGTACTATCGAGATAGACGTCATCCCATTAAGAAATATTGCCAACCCATTGCTGGTGGAGCTCCTTTTGTTATCTGCTATATGTGCTCTACACTGTTGCAGCTACCCAAAGATTTTCTATCACAGAAAAGGATATATCAGCTACAATGCAGTGCCTGTTCACAGGTACTTAAATTTTCACTTCAAAACAGAACTCATATCATCCCTGAGGTTGATAACAGTAGTGATGCCATCACTGGGAGGAACTTGGTATCTATATCTCATGCCAATGACTGTCCACAAGGGGAGCCAGTTTCCTATTCTGACAATTGTGAAACCTCAAGGTCCAAGAGTAGTTCTACTGAGGGTGGTGTTCTTCCATTTCCAATCCTTCAAGGTAATGAGGAGGTGCCTGAAGACAGCCATTCAGAAGAAAAAGTACAGGGGAAGAACAAGTCAGTCTTCAAACAATCTGGAAGCCATTATAAGACTTACAGTGAAGTATCTGAATCAACCGTTGCATCCTTGGAAGGGAAAGTGGCGCCACGAGTATCTAGTTCACCACTTCATCAGCTTTTGGGTTACTCTTCCCCTAGTGAACTGATTAATGGACATTGAGAGTTAGCTACTGAACTTGGAGGCTTCTCAAATTTGCAAATTGTCCAACTGCCCCCTTGATTTATCTGAGATCCAATTATAACTCAATTTCCTTGTATAGAGTGGTGGAATGAATACTGTTTCTATTGATTGTTAGCATCTGGTGTGTTTTTTTGTTATAAATTTACTGTAAATCATCCTTTGTAAATTTCTCAACAGCAATAGGATTTGACTATTTCCCTCTTTATAAAAGAGGAATATTGTTGGTTATTAGAGTATGGTTGTTAAGTACTAAAACATGCTCCTCCACTTTCCTGTATATAATAATGATCTTAACAAAACGAAAGCAGAATAGGTCCTCGTACGAGAATCATTCTTATACCGATCTGATCCACACTCAACAAAACTGGCCAACATATCCAAGTGAAGAATCTCTTAAAGAGTTTAGGAGATTTGGACAATCCTGAGCCTGGAAGAGCATACAACATAGAAAGCTGCTTGGACTTGGAACAAAATTGCATAAGGCAAACAGACATACGGATCGGCCTGTATCGGGCGCAAATTCAAAAAACAAACTTATTTATCGGTACTTACAACCCGAATCAAATGCCCCGAAATGCACCATAACCAATATCTATCTCATATACGGTTTGATTTTGATTTCTACATGTGACATTATGATCGAACCAAACTATACTGTTTGATTTTAATTCTTTCCCATGCTTTCTCACAAAATTTGTAGGCTTTACATGCGTATTTGTTTTGAAAATATGCAGTCTACAGGGATTGATGCCTTTTTCAGGCCATAAATGGTGGCAATATGTAGTATCTTTCTAATGCTAGCAGTGTAGGAAATTTCTCCTCTCAAAATTTATTTCGGCTTAATTTGGTTGTAAGGGGAATGCAAAATTTTAATGTAAAGTGAAAATTTTTTCCTAGGGGAAATAAATTTTTGATGTTTGATTGTAAGAAAAATATATTTTACATGTAAAAACAATTTCACTTATACAATAAAATTTTCCTTTTTATTTCCCCACCAAAATAGGAAGAAAAAATAAAACTCTACTCTCATGATCTCTCTCTCTCCTTGGTCGCGACTCTCACCCCGCTCATGACAAATGATCTCTCTCTCTCACCCTGGTTGCAACTCTCATCATAGACGAATTCTTTCTCTTCACTTAGACCCACAAACAATACAAGAAGGTCAAACCTCCGGTAAATTAATTTCACTTCACTTTTGTGACAACCAAACAATTAAAAAGGGGAAAAAAATCCCTTCCCTTTCCCATTTCCCTTGCAACCAAACGCAACCTTCAGTCTTCGTTTGGTTGTAAGGGGAATGCAAATTTTTTATGTAAAGTGGAATTTTGATCCCAGAGGGAAAAAATTTTAGATATTTGATTGCAAGGAAAATATATTTTACATGTAAAAACAATTTCACTTATATAAAAAAATTTCCCTTTTTATTTCCCCACCAAAATAGGAAGAAAAAATAAAACCTTATTCTCACTCTCTCTCTCTCCTTGCTAACTCTCACCTCGCGCACGACAAATGATCTCTTCCTCTCTCACCTTGCTTGCAACTCTCATCTTAGACAATCTCTTTCTCTTCACTCAGACCCACAAACAACACAAGTAGGTCAAACCTCTGGTAAATTAATTTTATTTTATTTTTGTTGCAACCAAACAACTTCAAAGGGAAAAAAATTTCCTTCCTTTTTCTCCATTTCCCTTGCAACCAAACGCAACCTCAACTAAGTACTAGGAGAAATCCTTGGTCTGTGAGGATTCAAAATGTTTTGAATAATTTCAAATCACTGGAATCAGTTTAAAAACACCCTTCCGGACCCTACATAGTGGGAGCCTCGTACACTCGTACATTGGGTTGTTTTTTTTATTTTCTAATTTTTATATTGAATCACGGATTATTTGGAACCGAATTTAAATCCCCAATCCCTTGTAAGCTGCCAATGTTGACCAAAACTGGGCGAATGCCGGAAAGAGACTGAAAAAGACTTAGAAATTCCACAAGGCATCTGGGATGGTCACAAGTCTGCATCCTAAGCGGCAGTCCATCTAAGGTTAGGACGGAGACTTGTGACCAACTAAGATGCCTTGTGGAGTCAAAGTTCGTAAAGCTAAATATTTCCCATGGACTTGTATTATAAATAAAAAATTTGTCCCTAGAAGGGATCTTGAATAAGGAAAATCATCTCTCACATTATCTCTCAGCAACCATGTTTTGTTTTAGAATTAATTCATGATCTATGTTAGGATTCAATTTTAATTTTTTGAATATTTTCTAGAATTATTGCATCTCTAATCCTTGTGGAAATTATTGTGGAAAATAAAAGTCCATCTTAAATTTAAGTTATTCTAGTGCAAACTATTGCATGGTGGTATTATTACGAGGGGTACTCTCTGTTGATTTATGTCAATTGATGACGCATGTGTATTTTGTCGAAATGAAAAGGAAACTGATTGGGACCTTTTTTTTATTTTACCAATTTTCTAAAAAGACTTTGTCAGCAGGAATATTGGGGATAAGGCCTAGTAGGCAAGTACCTCTTACGTATCATTTTTTTGTTTATCTCTTGTGTAATATAACAGACCCAAGCTTATTTCAATTAAATGGGGTCTGGCTCCTCTGCAATATGGTATGACTTGTAATACACATCCAACGGTTAAGAGTACTCGGGCAGATACCTCAACACATAGGTTCTCATCCCAAAAATCTTACAACCGTTGAATGTGCATTATGCTACAAAGGAGCCCCACGTAACGAAATCATACATGGATGCAACAAGACAAAGTACTTAGTATCTTACTATAAGAAAATAAAATTAAATTAAATACGGAGAAAAAGTCTTGCCATCTTTAGCATCTTACAATGATTGGAAAGTGAGGAACTGGTCATAGCAGGAAAGGGAGAGTTGACCACTAAACCGACAATGGAGGTAACACAAGGGTTGTAAGATCTGGATGACAAGTCATCACAGAAATCAATGGATGGTGTCCCCCAAAAAGCTTTCATAGGAGAGAGAGGAGGTGTTTTGAAACCAGAGGGTAGTGGAGAAGGGTTATGGGCCATTGATCTGCCACCGAACCTGGAACGAGACGATATGGGAAGGATAGGAATGCTCGATTTGTTGGATTAGGGAGGAGAAAAAACAGGAATGGGTGGAGGGTTTGCTAAAATGGGTTTCTCTTCATTGGTTTGGTGTGGAAGTAGATGGATGATTGACAAAAGGTGGTATTAGTAAATGGTGTTTGGTGGTAGTAAATGAGGTTTGAAAGGTGGTATAGACGAGAAAATATGGAAGGTTTAGTTTGGTGCAGGTAATGAGGGCTGGGAAGGGTTGGCAAAAGAGGCAACGTCGCTCATTGGGATAGACCTGATGATCCAAGGGAGGTTGAAAAGGTCCAAAGTAGGCATTTTTTTTAAAGCATCTTCTTTCGTTGATCTCTTGTGTAATATAACAAATTCAGACTTATCCCAATTAAATGAGATCCTATTCCTCTGCAGCAAGGCATGGTGTGTAATGCACATCCAATTGTTAGGAGTATCTGGACACATACACCAACAAATGGGCAATCGTAGGATGTGCATTAAGCTATAGAGGAGCCCCACGCAATTAAATGGGGCTAGCCACATTGGATTTGGCTCCTCTACGATTCTTGATCCACAAATTTCCTATCAATTCTTCATCAATGACCGACATCTGTCCTCATTAGATCTAACGACTGAAGATTAAAACTTGAAATCAGTATCTCAAACCATAAAACCATCAACAACAACTCTTTAGTGTAGTTGATGAGCTTTGACGTGCAAAAAACCTATGTTCACGAGTAACTATAAATGAGGGTTTGCAGAAGTAAGAATCTCATTTCTTTTTAAAGAATGAAAATTCCATTTCCTTTTCTTTTAAATTTCCTTCAAAATCAAACAAATCCGAAAGGAAGAGGCGTTCACAGCTTCGTCCTTGATTCTTCTTCGTTCTTATCAAGTATGTGGTTTGATTTCAACGGTTTCGTGGTTTGATGGTTTACGGATAAAGGTTTTAATCATTGGTGGAGAATTGAATGATCAAGACTTGAGACAAGCCAAATCCGGCTACATCATGCAAAAAGACAAAATACTTAGTATCTAGTAATAAAAAAAAAAAGAAGAAAAAAACAAATATTATTCATCTAAAAAAGACAAATAAAAAACAAAACAAAACAAAACAAAGAAGAAGTCTCACCATCTTGACCTTCTTACAATTATTGGAAAGTGAGGCATTGGCAACAAACTTTAGCAGAGTAATATCTCTATCTGTGTTTTCTGTTTTGGTTTCTTAAAGGGAGAAAGGTATGGAAAAAATTAGTGATGACATAATTGTATCCCTTCTTGTAGCAGTCTTGCTTGAGAAATTATCTTCACAAGCATTAAGGGATTTTGGATTAGTTTGGTGTGTGCTAAGTGAGCTACGTACACTCTCAGATGTTCTTGAGAACATTCAAGGATTGCTAAATTTTGCAGAGCAAGCACAAACAAAGAATCACTTGGTTAAACACTGCCTCAGAAACCTCAGAGATGTTGCTTACAGTGCTGAGGACATATTGGATGAGTTCATCTATGAAGCTCGTAAGGAAAAAGATGAACGATATGTAGGTGGAAGATTCAAAGAGGTACGTTTCTTTCACTTTAACTTAAATGCAAATGGGATTTTACGTAAAGAAGAAATCATACCTCTTCTAAATGATGAACTCATAAATAAATTAGTGGAGATTGAGAAGAAACTTGAAGTTCACTATTGTCGAGGGTCAGAAATTTGTAGATCTAATGATGAAATAGATACTAGGGCAAAGAGTGGCTCTCTTGTTGATGAGCATTTCATTTTAGGGAGGAAGGAAGATGCAGATGAAATAAAATATAAGTTGTTGTCAAATCCACATGAAAATAAAAAACAGGGTTCATCTGTTATTGCCATTGTTGGATTGGGAGGTTTAGGCAAGACAACTCTAGCCCAGCTTGTCTATAATGATCCTGATGTGGAGAAACATTTTGAAAGAAGAGCTTGGGTTTGTGTTTCTACTAATTTTAATGCTGTGAGTTTGACCTCTGCAATTCTAGAGTCTTTGACAAGGAGAAACCCTAACTTGAACAACCTAGAACCACTTCAATGTGAGTTGAGAGATGAAATCAGGGGGAAGAGATCTTTAATCGTCTTAGATGATGTTTGGACTGAAAAGGACAATGATTGGGAAGCTCTTAGAGTTGCATTCATGGCAGCAGGGGAAGGAAGTAGAATAATAGTAACAACTCGAAGTAGAAAAGTTTCTTCAATGATGCACCCCATGTATACCCATGATCTAAAAATTTTATCTGATGAAGAGTGTTGGTCAATAATGGAAAGGCAAATATCTATAGATTATGGCTCTATTGCTCCCAGCCTGGAAGCAGTGGGTAGGAACATTGCGAGGAAGTGCAAAGGATTGCCCTTGGCAGCAACTATGCTTGCAGGCCTCTTGCGCTCTAGTTCAGATATAAACCATTGGCAATTAGTCTTGAATAGTTGCATGTGGGAGTTAGAAGGTTGCAATTGGCCTGCTGCTCTAAGTTTAAGCTATTATTTTCTTCCCACACATTTGAAGCAGTGTTTTGCTTATTGTTCTGTATTTCCTCTAGATTATAAATTTGATAAGCAATATCTCATACAACTGTGGATGGCAGAAAGATTTATTGGATCAAACACAAGAAGGAAAGAAAAAGGGGGCCAATATTTTGATGATTTGCTGCATAGGTCTTTCTTTCAGCATGACAATGAAAACAAGGAAAGATTTGTAATGCATGACCTTGTACATGATCTAGCACAAGCAGTGTCAGGTGAGGTGTATGGTAGATTTGAGTGTGGGAAATCATGCCGTAGTTCCAAAGAGACCCGTTATTTGTCCATATGTTGTGTGAAATACTTGTTTAAGGACAAAACACATGATCACAAGAGGTTATGCACATTGGTAAACCTAGATAGGTGTTATTGTTTGGGCAGCTATAATTTTCTTGAATCTTTTGGGGGACTCAGATATTTACGTGTCTTACACTTGTATGGTATTTGGATGCTTCCCAGTGATATTGGCAATTTGAAATACCTACACTATATTAATCTCTCTTATGCTCGCATTCAACAATTACCAGAGTCATTGTGTGATCTTTACAATCTACAATCATTGATACTCCGTCATTCCGGAATACGTGAGTTGCCTAGAGGCATGAAGTATCTATGCAATCTCCTGCATCTAGACATTTCTTGGTGCCGTCACTTATCGTCCATGCCGCAAGGAATTGGGAGATTAAGTAGTCTCAAGACATTGTCAAAGTTTCCTGTCTCAAAAGATGATGGTTGTGGGATTAGAGAGCTGAAGGAGATGTGGCAGCTTGAGGGCACCCTTTCAATCTGCTCACTACAGAATGTGATTGATCCTCTGGATGCTAGGGAAGCTGATTTGATGAATAAGCCGAAAATTGATGAGTTGGAGTTGAGGTGGGATGGCCGTGGTGATAGAGAAGTTGAGGTGCTTGAGGGTTTACAACCTCACACTTACCTGAAGAGTCTACATATCCACAATTACCATGGTTTAACATTTCCAAGATGGTTGATGATAGACTTGCCAAGCTATAACAAGCTAGTTTCTCTGACACTCTCCTCCTTCAGGGAATGCCAAATCCTCCCACAGATTGGGGAGCTGCCCCTATTGGAATCTCTGTGCATAAAAGACATGCTTGAGTTGGAGGAGTGGTCTAGCTCTGGACGGGAGGAAACTGAATTCCCTAGCCTCCTAAGGCTAGCCATTGATAACTGTCGCAAGCTGAGGATGCTACCACAACCACTTCTATCCTGTCCGAGACTATGTGAATTGAGTATCAATGACTGTCCAAGGCTCAGGTTGTTGCCTCATGAAGGACTAAGCAGACTCAACTGTCTCAAAGATCTTTATCTTGGATATGAGATGGAAGAATTGGTGCAGTCTTTGGATGAGACTGAGACTTTACCTCCAAATCTGAATCGCCTTTCAATCTATGATTGTAAATCTCTACTCAAGGGGTTGAGAAACTTGTCTTCGCTCAAACATCTGGAGTTTGGTCCATGTTGTAGAATTAACTACAGCCCCAAGGAGCTCCCCAAAAATCTCATTGTGTCTAGGGATTGGTGATACCAACCACGCCATGTCTGCACATAAAATGCAGGTAATTTTAACCTACCTCTGCCCAAAAAAAAAAATTTATTATGTGGTAACTTTAACTTTCCTGCATTGTGTGATTGTATATGCAAAAAAATTGAACTCTAAACATAATTGTTTTTGGTATAAGCTATCTCTTGTGTAGGTCTCTTCAATGGTGGATACTGATCCTTTTGAAAATGAAACAAATATATATTCCTTCACCTCTTAGGCTGTCTTTAAGAGCCAGGCTAGGCATCTATAGCCCCCTTGGCCCTACAATTTGTGAAACTGTTGTGATGGAATAGATTGAGAGTCCATAATAAAGGAGACAAGTACTACAGTTTGAAAATTGTTTTGGAATTTTTCGTAATGAGTATTGATAAGTACATTGTGTCTGATCTCCATGTCAAGGTCATAAGTGTTCTGCAATGATGGTAAAGATTTACTGATCTTATGACCTTTACATGGAGATACAAGTGGTTTCAATTGTTTGTGAAATTGTTTGATTGCAGTTAGATGGTCTTAACCCTTCCTCCTTATTCAGGAAGGGCTTGCGGTCAAGAATTGTAGTTGCTATTATACATTCAATACTGTTGATATATAAATTGACACTGCCATTCCCTAACAGTTTGAGTTTTGGGTGAAATGGTAGCGAATCAGAGCAAGGAGGTCGAGTGTTCAACTCCCGGAAGTGCAAAATCGGGTATGGACTGACAATTCTTCTCCCTCGGTTCCGCTGCTGCCATTAGCGTACAAAAGACTCTTTGAAGTGATTTTGGCAATTTCTTGTTTCCAAACTTATAACTGATTGGAATATTTATTCAGTTTTTGAAGACATTCATTTGGTTTTCTCTCCGTCTTCTTCGGTCTTATGTTTTGTAACCATTCAGTGGTGGAGCCTTGTATGGGCCTTCTTGTATATTATTATCTTAACATGCTAATCATCAAGATGAAATGATTCCAATCCAATGGTGTTTGAATTATATACTACATTTTAGTACATGCTAAATGTACCTCGTTTTGTTTTCCGGTTGTGGCTCCTACCATGAAAGGTGTTTGTAATCCTATTAATATAAGATGCCAATCAATCTGGTTTGGTTTTGACTTCAACAGGTTCCATAAAACCCCAACACGAAACCAAAATCAAATCCATAAAAGTGTTTCGTCTGGGCTGAACCCCAATCGGTTCAGCATCAGGTTCAGCCTGAATTTTGATGCCCTACCTTTTTCTGGTAGGACACCCTTAATTACCCATCACAAGGATCGATTTGGTAATACGAAGATTTAAAGATTCGAAACTGGCCTTCGGGCTTCAGATTGTATTAGGAGGGTATTGGCAACCAATGAAAACTTTCTCCTTAAATAAAGAGATACATGTTCCTATCAACTTTGCCCTATGTGAACAACCTGTGAATTTACATAGGAAGAAAACCAATTAAGTTTACCTTCAACAAAGACTTCAAAATATTCATGGCACCCAAAGATCTTCGGATACTTCTTTTATCGAACTGGTCGAAAATACTTCTGCCTTAAAATATGAAGATCCATCCGATAGAAATAACTGATTATCCTCACAATTTCCAGTAGAAATAATCGTAATTTCCAACTCAATGGGTCTGGTCATATGGTTTAAGATTCTGCATCTGAATTTGAATCTGAATCTGAATACAACTCAATGGGTCTGGTTCTGTTCAGATTACCCTCCAGTGGGGCAAGATCATCACTGTCACTTGAATTCAATTCTTCAGGATTGGAGGTGGCTGTTTGCATATAGCATTTCGAATCATTCGGGACTGCTGTTTTGAAAATTTCTGGCCTGCATCAAGCATTAAAAGCAAACCTAAGGAATGAGTGGCGGAGAAAAGACTTTAATAGCATTAACAGTACAAAATTCTGTAAGCTATCTCTCTACATTAATACCCGTGAGTTCAGTGAGTTCATCAAGCCAAGCTGACAACAATAACTAAAGAAAGGTATGCCTACTATTTAATTTGAACCAATTGACTCACACAGTGTGAAAGCAATACTCTTAAGCACCGAGTTAAGTAGGATATTTATGATCACAACGAGAAAGAAATGGACCATCACATCGACAGATTATAGATCGAATATTACTTCTAAAAGCATACCTAATCCTTGGCAGGAATGAGATCAGAAAGTGATCATGTTGATTTAACATATTAAAGATAAAGATGCAATGGAAAATATATTTATTGAGAAAAAATACAATGTAAACAATAGTGGTCATAGTGTTAGAAGTCATAAAGCCATTGGAAAACATTTGGATCTATTCAAGATTCACGTTGGTTGATTTGGTTAAAAAGCATCAAAAGTACAATGATCACCATAAACCTCCAACCAAAACCTAAGACCTGCATTCATTAAAGTCTGATTCAAACTACATAATAACTACAACTCAAGGGCTCTTATAAACACTGATCTAAAAAATACGGCCACTTTGTTACAAAATTCATCTCAAACCCAATAATGGAGCAAGGATCATGAATTCAACTCAATAAGAAAACAATAAGTCAACAAAACTAGGCAAATTACCTCTAGAGTTAAAAAGTTTTGAGGCACCACCAAGTTTTCAAAAATTCAATTGAGTTTTATGGCACTTAAATGTAAATGAGGACATCTTTTTCACTGTTGCTTAATTGACTCAAATTGATTCTATGATTTTTACCGCTAATACCCCGAGTTCTTTAATGCAAGACAAGCCACAAGCTACAAATCTCGGTTCATTATTTTCATCTCTTCTTTGCGAGTTATGGTTCTAAGAGGTGAGTAGAGAAAACATAGGAGAAAAATGCATCCACTCGTTTGATTATATGCCACTTTTTATAAGTCATGCCCTTTGAACCAGTGGAGCATGTAACATTCAGATAAGAAGACAAACCACTCTGTAGATTTCCGAAGTGCATGAACTTGCTCATAAAATAGAACTTGCAAAACCAGGCATGCCACCTTGCTGCCAGATTCAAGGGCCTTCTCCTTCCCACTATCATCCACCACAACAAAGCTCCCTGCGGAAATCAAGTATCATTTCATTATCTTCTACTGGCATCAGAATAATTTTTTTTTTACAAAGCAATTTACAGATCATCTGTCCAAGATACCCCAACCAGCACATGCCAAATACACCAAAAAATCTCATTTTGAAGCTCTGTAAGGAAGGCCAAAGCAAACCATTTTTCTACCGCTATGAGACAAAGAAAATGTTTCCTACAAAGAGTACATTAATTCTGCAGCTACAAAGGATAGCATTCTACCCTTGAACCATCTAATTAATCATTATCTGCAGTACTAGCTTCCCAATGCCTGACCTTTTGTCGATAAGACATGTGAGTTCCACACTAGGTAAGCGACTATCCCTTCAATTTGATCCATATACAGGATCATTAGGAACCTGACTATGTTGGTGATGCTGATTGACCATGAAACCTTTTTATGAAACTGAAGGGCTAGCATTTGAACTGAAGGAGAGAACGATGGAAGACTCTCCTGTGCCATTCTTTGTAGCAAACAACAACATTCAAAACCTTATCCCAACTTAATGGGGTTGGTTACATGGAGATTCCAAGCAAGGACGAGTGCAAGGATCCATGCAAAAAGATTGACAAGTTATGGCTAATTATAATAAGTGCCAGCTGTCAACCTGCGCACAACTACAAATCAGCCACAGGCTTATAACGACAGACTATAATAAGGTGAGGATGTTTCTGGTTATGCTCTCTGGAATGAGGAAAGGTCATTCTACCAAACTGGTTTCTGGTTCAATCTGGGCGGTTGGGTCTTTTGTTGCGCTACTTAAGTGAGTTTTAAGGCCCATTTTAGTTATCTTTTCCAAGGAAAAAAAGAAGTGAAGCCCTAGAAGAGAAGGAGAGGATAAAAGAGAAGATTCCCCCTTCGCTTGTATGCATGGATTGAAGTCCATCTACCTCAAGTAAGCTATGTTTAGATCACTGATTTTTATTTAAGCTTGGTAGCTGGGTGTTAATGGTGGCTCATTGAAGAGAAGACAAAAAGTGAATAAAAGGTGAAAGAAAGGTTTAGGTTTGTGGTCCCTCGAGTGTTTTATGTCTACTCATTAAAAAAGAAAGCCTCTTTTTTGTATTGAAGTGGTTTCATCTACTCCAAGCAAGATGTACATGCTCCATTGAAAATGTTAAGCTTGGTGGTCGAGTTGTAATGGTTGTGTATAGAAAGCAAAGCAAAGAAAGAGTGAAGGAAGAAGAAAAGAAAGGGGAAGAAAGAAAAAGAAAGAAAAAGGAAGGAAGAAGAAAACCTAGGGTTTGGTTCTTGTGAGTTGTTTCAAGAAACCCAAGTGCCAAACTGCCAATTGAGGTTGAAGCATCGGCTGCACCAAGAGAACTTGGTTGTGGTCCGCACCAAGTGGAGATCGACTTCATCGTATCTCCAGAGGTTGCTCCTTACCAAGGTAACCTCACTTTGTCAAATTTCCATTATTGTAAATCACTACATGCAAGATGTTCAATAAAATGCCTACGTGATACTTGTAGTCTATTCTGGAAAATTTTGCATATATTAAAGCTATCATGAGACATTTATTATAAGCACATTATCTTTGTACAATGCTGTCCAGATCCAAGACGTGTGTTCCTTGGTAGTTATTACTACCTAAACATTGCTTTAAGTGCAGCTTCCTAGTTTTACTATGGGTAAACTTGACAGTGGGTTCTGTCTATTGTAATTGGAACTAAGTGCCCTCTCAGTCATATGATAGGGAAAGCCTGGCTGTGGGGTGCTCCTACTATAGTTAAAGTAATGTATTGAGAAGGTACGAAGCCTTTATAGTCACAACTCCGGGGACGTAAGCTTATTGCCGAACCTCGTAAAAATAGTTGTGTTGTGCGTGTGACTCTTTTGTATTTCACGTATTACATTTGAAGTGTTTGTAGGTTGCAGGATGGGTATGCACACTTGGAAGTGCAGGTGACAAGAGGTTGAGTGTGTACACG
This sequence comes from Macadamia integrifolia, assembly GCF_013358625.1. Classification (NCBI taxonomy): domain Eukaryota; kingdom Viridiplantae; phylum Streptophyta; class Magnoliopsida; order Proteales; family Proteaceae; genus Macadamia; species Macadamia integrifolia. The sequence goes on along the minus strand of NC_056568.1, from coordinate 512,163 downwards.
AATCTGTATGTGAGTGCCACAGCACCAGCTAGATTGCCACATCGGCTTGTGTGGAATAAAAAAGAAAGAATTTTTCGTACACTAATTCACCTCCCCTCTCAGTTTCCGGGACAACACATCCACCCATCCAAAAAAAAAATCAAGGAAAAGGGGTGGGGGCATGGACCATGAAAGCTATAGTTTTGAAAGCAAGTTAATAGAAGCCACTCATATGGGGGTTAAAATTTGTATTGGGATCAGGTATGCCAATACAAGGTGAGAAATCAAAGCAAAAACAAGATATCTAACATAAAGGATGAACACTCAAATGAGAAACCACTTATTGAATCAAAATTCAAAGTCAAATGCTATGCTTGGTATAGCACAAACCTTGTCTAATCCACATACACTTTTGAAATTTGGCTGGAAATAACGCCACTGATTTCTGCCCTTCTGCATCTATTACCTTTGGAGACAGAAATATAAAAATTAAATCAAAGAAAAACAAAAATTAGGTATTAAAGTTTATATTACAAAAGCACAAAAATTAATTCACCAAAAACAAAAACTTCGTTTTTTCTTACAAAGACAAATCCATGGTTTTCAAATACGGTATTAAAGCTCAAATTCCTAAGTGCCTAATTCATCCAAAACAACCAGGGAAAATGGAGCCTACTTGATGGATACAAGTAGTAGATTGGATCAAGAAGTTTCAAAGAAGCTTACACAATGCAGCATACTTAAAGAGACACCCAAAATCCTAACTTGGTTATTCTTGCAGAAATAAAATTGCATTAGAAAAAAATAATGAGGAAGAAAAAGACCTAAACAGAATGATAATTGGTTTTACACCGGATACTATCTTTCTCTTTTGGGGTACTAAACATTAACAGGTTTCAATTTTTCACAAATACGAGACCCCAGGGTCAGGCCCATGAGGTGGTTTCACAGATGTTTATGTGAGGTTGGCAAAAAACCTTTCATATAAAAAACAGTTTAAACAGGAAGCTAAAGAGCTATCATAATATTTACATGTTAAAACTTTCAGGTTTGCTATCAAGGCAAAACTGCAAAGAATTAATGTTCGCAAACAATTTTCACCTGGCAGCTGAGCCGGTAGCTCAAAACATGCTGGTGTGTTCCTCACAGTGCCAACTTTCTGTATGACAAGTTGTCAAGTGTCAACCTTTTAATGCTGTTCCACGTGGCAAAACTAACCACTTTCCACATGTTTATCTGACAAAATCCAGAATATTGAATGACACTTATTTATAGAACAAAAGTGCAAATATATGGTGGGCCACAGGGCCAAAATTGATAAGCCATCTGTACATGTGGCTAATCTAAAAGGGCTCCCATGATTTGGATGGCCCATATCTGCCACAACAATTCCCTTTATGGCAAAAGACCCATTTTTATTATAGGCTTTGAAAGTTTGAAGCCTGCATCATAAAACAAAACACTTGGCTAAAGCAGGAAGTATGTAAATTATTGGGAGGTAGATTAGCCTCTTAAGCCTTTCTAAATATTTCACTAAACCATTATGACCCCTATCAAGCACAAACACCAACTACTGAAAGCTGATCCCAGACGCCTCATATGAGTGAGAGTATATCTTCTCCTCTTCATTTCATAGGCCTACATTTTTTAGGATACGGGGAGGCTACTGCAATTGCTTTGAATTATTTTGGTTCTGCATTAGCTTGGAAAACTTGTATTGCATAGCAACAAAGTCTGCTGCAAATAGACTCCCTTAAATCCTCTACATTCTTCATGAATTATTGACCATGTACAATTTCTAAACAGGGTCCAGTCTTTTCTTCTGTAAATTTTGAACAACAACCAAGACATGCGAATACACAGACGGGTTTGCTTTTGGTTGAACAAATCATTTGAACCATTATAATAAAGACCTTTCGAACAAAGAACAACCCAACAAGATTTATACTTTTCTAGCAGCCCAAAAGTGGAGGGAAGAAATTGAGCACAAGAGGAAGTTACATAAAATCCAAAAGACACATTGGAAGAAGAAACAAATAGAGAACAAATGAATGAACTGCTTATGAACAGAAACTACCTGAATTTGATTCGAACCAAGAAGAGATACAACTTGCATTATGCTTTGGCCTTTGAGCAGAGTTGGAATTTCTTCCTTGGATGCTCTCTTCAGATTCTTCCGACCACTTTTCATGATATCAGTTGATTTCTATGACTCCAGAATGCACACAACAGACTCTGGAACTGGAGGTGGAATTGATTAATTTTCTAGAGTGATTCTTTCGGGGATGGGCTTACCATAACGCTTGCAGTCTTGATTCTGCTTGTTCCTCTAACAGCGGCGACGGCAGTCTTCTTCGGCGACCAACGGCGTGGCCCAAGATGCTTCGCTTGTTGCCAGGAGAAAGTCGGTGGAGAAGAGGCACTAGCTCCAATCGATCGAAAGATAAATAAGCCCTTATTCACAAAGACGTCCAATACTAAATACCAATTTGAGGTTCCCAATTACCAAAATATCCCTCGAAGCAACTAAGTCCGGTTTGGTTTTGGTTTGGTTCATGATACAATATGTATAAATCAAAACCAAATAATTTTCATAATCTCAAATCGAAATCAAACTGAATCGGTTTTGGTTCATATAAGGTCTCGTTAATTCAGTTCAAATTTGGATTAATTGAAGATACACTTTCACAATGTCAAATCTGATGACTTTTAACTTTTTTTACACTACTCAATGAGGAATCACTGATGATCCACTCTCCTGCTGGAAAAAAGAAAGATGAACAAGTATGATCAAAGCAACTTACCGGGATGAACAACGAACCGAGCTAACCCTCTTGTCCTTCCGGAAGATAACAAAGTGAAGAGTCACTCTGGAATCTAGAAAAAGGCTGCCCCAACACTCTATATCATATAGTATCCGCTCCCAGCGTCTCTGTTGCCGTTGTCTCTCTCTGCTCTACAATATGCTTCAAAAAAACAACAGAAAATGTCCTGACCCTTGTGTCTCTCTAATCTTTCTTTTAATAGTATTATTTTGTTTTTCCAACACCGCCCATCCCATATCTAAAATCCAAACCAATTTGAATTATTTCTACTCCAATGCTTCCATCTCTTCTTCACTTCCATCTTTATAACTCTAATCTTCTTGGTTCAATATTAGCAAGAAATTAATGAAAATCCAAATTAAAGCCTGTGAAGAAAGAACAACAAAATAATGTCTTTAAAAATTTGGATGCACACCCAAGTCATGACAAACTACCCAAAACTACTACGAAATATGGATATTGTTTTCGAAGATCATGCTTTTTAAACCCTTTGAAAATGCATTCTATTTTTACATTCAATGGATCTAGTAACAAAGTAACGGATTTCCCTAAAAAGGAAAGAGAAAAGATGAATCCCAATCATGTCCTGCGAACATGAACTGAGGCTGTGTTTGGTAGCCAAAAGAAGAAAAGAAAAAAGTAAAAAAATGGTATTATTTTCTTGGTTCAAGAAATTCTCATTATGTTTGGTATGTCTTGAGAAGATTCTTTTTTTGAATTTAAAAAATGGTGAAGTTTTCTTCTACTGAAAAAAGAAAAAAAAAAAAAAAAGGTGTTATCCAAAACACTAGAAAACATAAGAAAAAAAATTATTTTCAGCTAAGATGGAATAACATTTAGAGATTAACAGTTGAGATAAATGGTTTATGTATGGAGTTGTACTCTTATTTTAATCACATTCTTAGCCCCCGATGCTTAAATTTCATGTAAATCTATCTTGTGGGGAAATCGACAGATTATTGTGACATCAATATTTTGCCTTTGCCAATCAACTTTTAAATATAAAAATGTATTAGAAAAATAAAACAAACAGAATGGAGATAAAAGTATTGAGGCAAAAAACACCATGAACTAAATAAGGATTTTCTAAAGTAATTTACACAAAGTAACAGTCAAGATGTTTCAATTTCCATTCATCGTTCGGAACTAGATTTTTTTTAATGATTGAATAGAGATAAAAGTAAAGTAAAATTTGGACCAATTCCAAAATCATTTGAATAATGAAACTTGGAACCTTTTAAAGGGTATTTTGATCCTCTTTAGGGTGACTTATCCGAAATATTTTTTAGGGTGATTCCTATAGTATGATTCGAGGTCACGAGTCCTCAGATTTTTTAGGTAAAATAAACGGTTTCCGTTTAAATTGTAACATTAAAGATTATGCGCACCTCGACTAATCCCGGACAATACCATGTTTTATAATAATATATCATCTGAACAGAAATTCATATCAAGTGGTGGAATCCACCTGGGTATAGATCACATGAACAGAAATTCCTAGTAACAATTATATATCTCAGAAGGAGATTTATGGGTTTTGAACCATATTAATGTAGAAACACAACATTGAAACGATGCAGAAGACAATGGAAAAATAAGAACAAAAATTGCATGTAGGTTTACGAGGTTCGGCCAAATTGCCTACGTCCTCGGTGAGATAAGATCCTGTTTCACTATTAATAGAAAATAAGGTTACAGCACTCGTCCTCACACCTCTCACTATCAATAGAAATTAGGGTTACACACAAAGAAACCCTCATATGAGATTAATTCAGATCAATTAAATACCTACAGGCAGTAGATGGCCGAGATTGATCTCCTCCTGCTGCTGCTGCTTCAATGCCTCTTGAGGAACTCCGATCCTCAAAGAGAATCGAGTTTGGGAAAATTAAATTAAATACCTACTAGTAGTAGTGTCAGAGATTGCCTGCCGGATCTCCTTCTGCATAACGATTAACGATTGCTTCATTGGGGAAGAACACTAACACGAGAGATATAGTTGGGAAGAGTTTGAATGGAGTTGGACATTACACATATAGAGTTCGTGTTATAATGAGTAACTCCATTCTTTCTAAAAATAAAAGAACTCGATCGATTCCTTTATAATATAGTCATTATAACAATAAAACAATTTAAAATAAAAATCTTTATTATAATCAGCAACTCGAGAATAATCAGTATTGAAAACCTGGTTTTAAAAATTGGGGATCATTAATTCTCCATAAATTCTGGTTTGAATCATCTTAGAATTGGTCTGACTTGGTCAACCAAAAAAAAAAAAAAAAAACTGGACTGAATCCGATAAAAACTGAGATCAAACAGATGGTGACGGTATCGGTTGTCACCGAAACAGATATCGATATTGATATACTGTATTGGGCAATANTAGAGGCACTAGCTCCAATCGATCGAAAGATAAATAAGCCCTTATTCACAAAGACGTCTAATACTAAATACCAATTTGAGGTTCCCAATTACCAAAATATCCCTCGAAGCAACTAAGTCGGTTTGGTTTTGGTTTGAATAATTTTCCTGACCCTTGTGTCTCTCTAATCTTTCTTTTAATAGTATTATTTTGTTTTTCCAACACCCCCATCCCATATCTAAAATCCAAACCAATTTGAATTATTTCTACTCCAATGCTTCCATCTCTTCTTCACTTCCATCTTCATAACTCTAATCTTCTTGGTTCAATATTAGCAAGAAATTAATGAAAATCCAAATTAAAGCCTGTGAAGAAAGAACAACAAAATAATGTCTTTAAAAATTTGGATGCACACCCAAGTCATGAAAAACTACCCAAAACTACTACGAAATAAGGATATTGTTTTCGAAGATCATGCTTTTTAAACCCTTTGAAAATGCATTCTATTTTTACAGTCAATGGATCTAGTAACAAAGTAACGGATTTCCCTAAAAAGGAAAGAGAAAAGATGAATCCCAATCATGTCCTGCGAACATGAACTGAGGCTGTGTTTGGTAGCCAAAAGAAGAAAAGAAAAAAGTAGTATTATTTTCTTGATTCAAGAAATTCTCATTATGTTTGGTATGTATGGAGTTGTACTCTTATTTTAATCACATTCTTAGCCCCCAATGCTTACATTTCATGTAAATCTATCTTGTGGGGAAATCGACAGATTATTGTGACACCATGAACTAGATAAGGATTTTCTAAAGTAATTTACACAAAGTAACAGTCAAGATGTTTCAATTTCCATTCATCGTTCGGAACTAGATTTTTTTTAATGATTGAATTAATTCAGATCAATTAAATACCTACAGGCAGTAGATGGCCGAGATTGATCTCCTGCTGCTGCTGCTGCTTCAATGCCTCTTGAGGAACTCCGATCCTCAAAGAGAATCGAGTTTGGGAAAATTAAATTAAATACCTACGAGTAGTAGTGTCAGAGATTGCCTGCCGGATCTCCTTCTGCATAACGATTGCTTCATTGGGGAAGAACACTAACACGAGAGATAGAGTTGGGAAGAGTTTGAATGGAGTTGGTCATTACACATATAGAGTTCGTGTTATAATGAGTAACTCCATTCTTTCTAAAAATAAAAGAACTCGATCGATTCCTTTATCATATAGTCATTATAACAATAAAACAATTTAAAATAAAAATCTTTATTATAATCAGCAACTCGAGAATAATCAGTATTGAAAACCTGGTTTTAAAAATTGGGGATCATTAATTCTCCATAAATTCTGGTTTGAATCATCTTAGAATTGGTCCGACTTGGTCAACCCAAAAAAAAAACTGGACTGAATCCGATAAAAAAACTGAGATCAAACAGATGGTGACGGTATCGGTTGTCACCGAAACAGATATCGATATTGATATACTGTATTGGGCTATATTTTTTATTTTTTGGTAATGTGTATGGGGCCATATCGGGCTAGTATATCACAAACCCATTTTTTCATAATCCAACCGTGCCCGCAAGTTTTTGGATTTGGGCCAGGCCATGCCAATTTTAGGTTCAGCAAAATCGGGTCTTAATTGGGCCAGCTCAAGAATGATTTTAGGAAATACTGAATTAGTATTAATCTATTAGATTAGTTGCATTGGGCAACCTAACTGATATGGACTGGTCGATATGATAAGACATCGTACACCAACAGATTTACCCCTCAAAACCTCATTTAAGATCTCACAAGTTACTTACCACATATCTCTACGAGAGTTCCCTTTCATTTATAGTGAAGAAGAAAATTCAATCTACCACTACATCGATATGACCTTTGGGTTGGATTGGATTGGATTGAGAAAGAGTAGTTTCAACCATGTATAATAATAGGGGGTGGGAATTCAATGATAGAAGTCATTAACCAAAACTGCAATTATAGGGTCACACTGTGGTAGATGAAGATAATCTCTCTCCATCCCGATGATGAAAAGCTTTCTCTTATAAAATTTTGAATTATGCATAGAAATGTTGATTGGTTACTTCTTTACCTTGGGGTGGAGTTGAAGTCTTCTTTCGTGCTAGCTAAATGAAGTGTGTACCACGCAGACAATTGAGTTGCTCAATTGGTTAAATGTCTGTCTCGTTGTAGCAAGCTATAGTGTGCCTTGGTCTCGAGTTTGAGTTAAGTATAGACTTGAGATGAGGCTTCCTTTTGGTCTTAGTAAGATAATAAAATGTCTGTTTAGCTAAGAATAGTATTTGTTTTTTATCCTCCCTTATTCTTTTTCTTGAATAACAATTAATTTGGGTTAGAAGTCACAATAGAAACTACAGATTCACACTTGTATAGGACTTTTGTTTGAATTTTGTTGACTTTGAACCTTGAAGAGAGACTCATAAAGGAGATTATAAATTAAGGAGAAACCATTGAGGATTTTTTATGAGGATACATATTATATGGGGAAGGTGTTATTTCTTTTTCCAAATAATATATGAGGATTTCTATTATATGGGGAAGGTGTTATTGCTTTTTCTAATCAAACGAAAGATTGAAAGACATGGTCTAAAGGTACATTCCAATGCATAAAGGTTATTTATGTTAAAGGATTTAACCTAAAACATTAAGATATTAGATAAACATAATTCCTATATATAAAGACCCCAAGGACCAAACTCAACCGATACAAGACTATTGAAAGTTCACAAAACTTAAACAATTTGATGGAAGGCTCAATTGGTACATTAAAATCATTCACACTTCCCAAATCAGTTGATGTCGGATTATTCTCAACACTTCCTCTGATGTATTAACTACTATTGCTTTTGAACGTTTCAACAATTCAACCCAAAAGTCATCTGAGATTCTAGATTTTATTTTATTTTATATTTATTATTACTTTTTTTTATGCTTGAGATTGACATGTGGTTGATCAAAACCATTCATTCAATATTCAACTACTGAAAAATAGCCACATTAGTTATCCACATGGGACAAGTAGGTCTGTGTGCTACCTATCAAAAAATAAAAAATAAAACTAGGTGTGTGTGCAGTCCACAGATTCCATGGACTGATGAAGTTGTGGGTTTACTCAACTTGTAGATTATAAATGCTTACACATGGATGGACAGACTAAGAAGCAAGTACTTCTCCTTGTTTGATATGACTCTGATGATGATATGATGCTCACCTCATCTTCATTTCAAGAGCCCTTAACTCTCTCTCTCTCTCTCTCTCTCTCTCTCTCTCTCTCTCTTTTGAGAAATGCATTATTCTTTGTGCTTTGTTCTAGTAGCGTATGTGTGGGTTGTCTGGGTCATCTTCAGCAAGTTTCGTTTGATTTGCAAATGAAATTGTTAGATCAAACACTAAGAAATACGAATAATAAAAGATAATAGATGTATGACACAGAGATTTAACGAGGTTCACACATCAGGGTGATGTGCTACGTCCTCAGGCGAAGAAGAAGATAATTCACTATGCAAAAAAGAGATTACACCCTAACAGCGACGAGGAAAAACTCGCCCTGAAACCCTAGTTGCGTGAAAACCCTAGAATACCATGACTTTCTCAACAAGCAACAGTACATTATATATACTCCAAAATCGTGGGTCGACCCATCGGGTCACGATCGATCCGATCGAACCCCTCTGCTTCCATCACAGATCTCAGAAAAATTCCCATTCAAGTCGCCACCAAAATATATCGGATCGGGTCAATCTTCAAAACGAGTCAAGAATTCGAGACAAACTTAACAGAAACTATACGTTCGAAGTGGGAAGACCTAAATAAATAGGAAGACTCTGAGCCTCCAATAAACTTAAAATGGTCCTCAGCTAGCAAAACTACTCCAAAGTATCAAGAACAGTTTTCCCACCAATGCTTCTTCCTGAGTCAAGTGAGTCAACCTCCTCATCCTTCCTAGAATGGAAAGAATCCTTCCGCTGGTCTACTGTTCTTAATTTGTAATCGTCTTTGAACAAGGTTGAACAAAACCCAACGATTCGGAAAAATAAAACAAACAAAATGAGAGAGAGAGAGAGAGAGAGAGAGAGAGGGGATTGCAATGTCCCATGTATGTCTAGGGACGACAACCTTCAATAGTCATATGAACGGTCCTCTTTCTCCTCCACCACCAAAATTAAACCCTAAGATATTGTTAAGTTTGTCTTGAATTCTTGATCCATTTTGAAAATTTATCCGCTTCGACATATTTTGATGGCGATTTGAATGGGAAGTTTTTAAAGATCTGTGATAGAAGCAGAGGGGCTTGGCCCGGAGCCTGAGCCCAGCACTGATCTCGTATGAGGTGCGATTATGGTTTGACCGGATTAACTGTGACCCGATGGGTCGACCCACGACTTGTAATATATAATGTATTGTTGTCTCGTTGAGAAAGTCATTATATTTTAAGAGTTTTTCGAGTTAGGGTTTTAGGGCGAATTTTCTAGCCTTGCTTGGGTGTATCTCTCTTCTCATAATGAAACATCTTCTTTTTCTCGATGATTGATCTATTGTTTGATTATTTTTGATGTTTGCTCTAACAGACAAATGACCCAGCGACTAACCTTTCTGCTCAATTTATCCACTAAAATAAATATTGATTGATCTGTAAGCAGAGCCAGACTTGTTCCAAGGGTGAACTCGTGTTCAAAGGGCAAGATTTATAAAGAGGAGAGTAAGAGGATCTCAAATCGTTTTCACACTCAAAACACAACAACGAACACTTACCTTTCACTCATATTCAAATTCAAGAGGGGAGAGAGAGATAGAGAGAGACGGTGGATGCGTGTAGTCCAAAAGTCATGGTTCCATCTCCATTAATGAAGTTCCTCTAAAGAAAAAAAAAATTTAATGCAAAACTTTAGTTTGCGGGTTCACTCAGGCCGTTTGATAAAGTTTCAAGAAACGCGATTTTGTCGTTTCTGGACACATAGAAACAGAAGAAAAAACGCTTGATAAAACTATTTCGTTTCACTTGTTTTCAGAAATAAAAATTGAAATTTTTACCTATTTATGGTTCAAAAAACGAACCAGGCGAAAAAAATAGAACTTGTTTCGTCGTTTCTGGAAACGACTCATGGCCATTCTTTTGCTGGTTACTATCGACTTCCAAAAACATGACTTATCAAACATCTTCAATTTCGTTTGTATTTGTAGAAACAGAAATTTATGTTTCTGTTGTTTCTTGAAACAGAAACGGCAGAAACATTATCAAACAGACCCTCAGATGCTGCTATTTTGTGGACAGGAGAATCCCAATGTTCCCATCATCGTCTAATGTTGAGAGAATTAGGTAAGTAAGAAAATAAAGTTTTGAAAAATCGAGACTACCAATTTGATGTCCTTCAGGGTACATGCCAAATAGGGGTGTCAATTTCAGACTTGGACCGAAAGGCGCGATGGGCCCAACGTTGCTTTTTAAAGCTTGATTAGAGCATGTTTAGAAATAATATATCATTAGCCTGTTTTAAATTCGACTAAAGCCCATTTAACCCTATTATTGGTTGCACGATTAAAAGTGGGAAAAAGTCTGATTACACTCAATCAAAACTGACCTGACCGAATGATTGACACCAGTAATGGCAATACATGGAAAGATTGTTGAAGTTTTCAACTCAAAAGCTTTAGTATATGATAGAGAAGTTCAATTGGTATAATAAGTCATCTATTTCCAAATTAGTCTTAGTCGATCATATTATTCTACACTTCTTCATGTACATGTTATTCCATTTTGGGTAGTTTTACACACATCCATCATTAACTTATTAATGGACCTTAAAAATTTCAAATTAAAATTTAAATTAATTTATTAGGTGGAGAGGCTCAATCGATACATGAAGTCATCGAAGATCCTAGGGCCCGTTTGATAACATTTCTGTTGTTTCTGTTTCAAGAAACGATAGAAACAGAAATTTTCGTTTCTGGGAACAGAAACAGAATTTTGGGTGTTTGATAAACCTTGTTTCTTGAAACGTTTATCTGTCTCTTCTTCTGCAAATAGGAAACCACATCTCACTTCGGCATTTGATCGAAAAGGAGCCGTGCAACATCCAAATCACGGGGTTTCACATGCGCCAGCTTGGTCTTTCCCCTGCCCATGATACCCTCTCCCAGCCCTAAAATGGATGTTCTTACGGAAGGGCAACAGAGAATTCATAGAACCATCAACCTCCACATAAACATTCCCTCCTCTCCCTCCATCTCCATGACGGCCCACCCAATGGCACATACTTCTCGCGCCGAAAGGCAACAACACCGTTTCCGCCATCTCCAGCCTTCACGTAGATTTTCGCCCAATCGAAACATCTCATCACCGTCGGTACTCCTTTCTCTTTCTCTTCCCCTTCTAAATCCTCTTCACCGTCCAAGAAGCTCTCCGACTTCCATACTCAAACCCTAATACTTCGTTACTGTTATCATCATTGTCATCGTTATTAGAAGCAGAATTTTCGTATAGTAACTCAAATTCTCCGTAATCAAAGCCCAAGTTCGCATCTACAACCTCTTCATCGCTCCCTAAATCATCCATACCACCGTCATTTTCATGAATCGAACTCTTCTTCTCCGCATTCTCCGCATTCTTCACAGACCCAAAATCAGATAGCTTGACTTCGCTTGAAACTAAATTCGAAGACTGGACCAAATCATCAACGAAGTCTTCCTTCGGGGGAAGACGAGTATAAGTGGTAGCTTCTCCTCCACCGAAGAACTCAACGGGTGAAGTCGGTAGCGGTGGCAATCCATCGCAACTAGTTCGAAGTTTGAGCTTGGGATTTCGGTTTCGAGGGAGATTTCTTGGGATTCTTTTATGATTGTTTCGAGTGCTCGCGCGAGCTTGGGCTGGATGTAGAGTCCGAAGAGCAATACATGTGGACAGAGAGGCCATTCACGCACACTTTTAGTTTCAGCTCTCATCCATAGAAACCAGAGCGTTGCCGGTCGGAGACGGTGGTGATGGTAGTGATGCCAAACTCCGTCTTCAATATCGATTTTTTGTACCCCATTTTTATTTCGAGAAACGAGCGAAACAAGTAAAACTTGTTTCGTCATTCATGTTTCTTGAAGCATAAATTGTTATAAATTTCAATTTATGTTTCAAGAAACAAGTGGAACAGAACACTTTTACCAAACGGTATTTATGCCGTTTCTTTGTTTTTGAGAACAAAAAACACAGAAACAAGTTTCTGGTTACGTTATCAAACGGGCCCCTAGAGTTAGTTGACATGTAATTGATCCCATTAGGATAAATGATTAACTCTTTGTTTTTCAAAGATGTTTGAGATTTGACATGTGGCAATTTGAAAAATTACCACATTAGTGATCCACATAGTACAAGTAGGGGCCCGTTTGATAACATTTCTACCGTTTTTGTTTCAAGAAACGACAGAAACATAAATTTTCGTTTCTAGGAACATAAACGGAATTAAAGGTGTTTGATGAGTCATGTTTCTGGAAGTTGATAGTAACCAGCGAAAACATGACCATAAGTCATGTTCCTTGTTTAGCATGGGTCGTTTCTTGAACCATAAATAGGTAGAAATTTCAATTTCTATTTCTAAAAACAAGTGAAACGAAACAATTTTATCAAACGTTTTTTGTTCCATTTTTTCCATTTATAGACACAGAAACAACAGAAAAGTGTTTCTTGAAACGTTATTAAATGGCCCAAGTATGTGCAATCCACAGACTCCATGGTAGACAAAGCTGTCATTGTATGAAAATTTTTCAAGAGTAGTGTGTCATGATACTCACCTCATCATCTTCATTTTTCAAGTCTCAAGAGTACTTAGCATATCTCTATCTCTCTCTCTCTCTCTCAACTAAAATATTTTTGACATTGATAAATCACAGCTAAAGTTCAACATGTCAAAATGAATTCTACTTATCTTAGCACTTTATTTTGACTTCCTTCCACTATGGTGACATTAAGTTAGAATAAGGTGTCATTTTGACTCCTCCACCCAAACTCCTAAGCTATCTTCCATCCTAAATATATTCGACGAAAAAAATAAGAGATCGAAGAAGCTTAATGCATGCACCAAGAATATCAATCCCACGTCATCATCTAACCTCCTCGTAGGCTTCTCTATATTTTCCATGGATATGACTTTAATTATCAACTATTACTATATCATCACTTATTTTTTTTTTTTTTTTTTGTGAAGAATTTCATCATCTTTTTAAATTCTAGATATTTATATATACATTTTATATTGATATTTTCCTGTTCCACCTTCTATTATTTGACTAATCTCAGATCACTCTAGAACGTAATAATTTCGAAAAGGGATAAGGTTGGGTATGCCACCAATATCAAGTATGCTAGCACCCATTGTGTCTATCTCTCTTCCCTTTTGCTGAAATGCCCTCATATCCTTCATGAATGATATGTGTTCCTATTGGTGCTATTCGCTAGCATACTTGATATCGGCGGCATACCTATCCCTCTCCCTTTGAAAAAATAATAATAATAAACAGACATTTGTGTTTTTTTTTTTTTTTTGATAATAAAGAATCCGATCATGGCCCATTTTGTAGGGTTTAAATCTTCTGTGGTGAATAGTGAGAGGTAGTGAGGATCCAACGATTGAGAAGGCTCTAGCATACATCTCAACCGTCGGATCCTCATTGTCACTCACTATCTCACCGCTGAAGATTTTTATTCCATTTTGTTTCTCCTTTCTTGAAGAATTCATGGTTTTATCTTGTTTCTCTTTTTATCTTTTGTTAACAAAGAATCCATGGACTAGCCTTTGGGTAGACCAGGTAAACCCTAATAGGCTTAGATAAGAGATGGACCAGAGAAGTCTGAAGCTTATGATGACAACCATGGAACCTCAAGCCAAGTAAGGACCACCTCTATTTCCTGAGACGGCCCGAATTGCGTCTTGGGTTTTGTTTCTATATTTCTCACTGAATATAATTCTCAATGGAAGATCAATACTTGACTTCGGTTACAAATGAAAAAAAATATTATATATTTATATATATATATATATATATATTTGGGTAGACCAGGTAAACCCTAATAGGCTTAGATAAGAGATGGACCAGAGAAGTCTGAAGCTTATGATGACAACCATGGAACCTCAAGCCAAGTAAGGACCACCTCCATTTCCTGAGACGGCCTGAATTCCGTCTTGGGTTTTGTTTCTATCTTTCTCACTGAATATAATTCTCAATGGAAGATCAATACTTGACTTCGGTTACAAATGAAAAAAAATATTATATATATATATATATATGATTTATTATTATTTTTATTGGGTAGAAGATGTATATATGTTATTTTTTATTTTTTTTATTGGGTAGAAGATGTGTTAAAGTCTGAGATTCACAGAAATTCTCCACTTCAATATTTCTTCGGGTGTGGATGACGTGGAACCATCGGGCTTCCTCCACTATGATTTGGGAAAAAATTTGACTTCTACCCGAGTTGAAGCCACCCTTGCTGATAGTAGGGGTGTCAATTAGTGGCCCAACCCGACGAAATCGACCAGAATCAACCGTTTATAGCCCGGCCTGGCCCGTTTATAAACGGGTTGGGCTCTGTAAATGGTCGGTCTCAGTCCTGATACTTGGACCATCGGGCACTCGATCGAGACCAACCAATTAATATCCGATCGAGACCGGTCTATTTTGCACCGGCCTGGTTGTAAGATACCTATTTTACCTGACCGAGAGTATGTCATGTTGGCGGTCGACTGGCTAGAAGCCCTGGTCGATCGGAACTGTCCGAGACCATAGCCGATCGACCGGTAGAAAGTCTCGGTCGACCGGTGACTGCCTAGAAGTGCCCCAACGGCTATATTTTGCCTCAACGGCTCTTGGCGGTCGATCGACTACCGATGGCAATCGACCGATGGTCCCAGATTACGTCCGTTAGAGCCTGATTTCCTGCCTAAAATGCTTCACTAAGTTCACCTATAAATACCCAAACCGCTCTTAATTAAATAATCATTAAGAAAGAGCTTTAAAAGCATGTTTGATCAATGCTTTGGATTTTTTGTGATGTTTTTAAATATATGACTTGGAAGAGAGTAGGTTCCTTGGATTAATCAATACATTTATTGAGATCTATTTGTAGTTATGGGCAATCCCACATGAGAGCTTTCTCATTGCATTTTCATCCAATCATCTCTTTCCTTAAAATTTTATTTTGCAAAATTAACCATGTTACTGTACATAGCATGGATTATGAAATGTCCAACCAGTTTAAAACAAATAAAAGAATAGCCACAGCCAGATTTAGACAATGAAAAATAGGAAACCAAACCCCATCGTCCGTCACGGCGTCGTTGCTCAATAATATTCAAGAAGGCCCGTTTAAAAATCGGTTACACCCGTTTAACATTAAACATGTCCATGGCCCGGTTAAGGCCCGACTAAAACCCGATTAAGGCTTGATTTTAATAGTCTGATTATAGCCCGAGACCGATCGACCGAATATAAAGTGTATCATGCCCTCACTAACTAAGCCCGATTAGTTAAATGGACGAACACGGTGCAACCTGTAAAAGTCTTCAAGCCCGATTAAACCCGACCGAAACTGGACCAACCCAACCGGTTGACACCCCCTAAGTGACAGCCAAAGAAATTGAATATTCATTTTTTTCTAATTCACAAATACCCTCTTATTGTATTTTCCAAATCGTCTTTTAAATTTCATTTCTTTGGCTGCTACAGGAAGACTTGCGGCTACAGCAGCTAAATTTCGTCTTTCTATTTGAAACTCCACGACCCTTGGAACGATCATTTCATACAGCGAGAGATCAGAAGCAGATAAGAGAAGCAGCTCCTCTGCCACAGTCTCACCTCTCATCTCTGTATCGAAACAACTTGGAACCCTTCTCAACCTTGAAAGGGAAATACCAGAGATCAGCACTAGCAGTTACCATCAGAGAAAGAGAGAGAAGCTAATCATGTACAGTCCTCACAGAGAAGAATCACTAAACCAGAAATGGAAATGCCTTTGTAAGAGAGAAATTTCGTCGTTCAATGGAAGGAGGAGCATCTGCTTCACTCCCTCCAAGGATTTTGCCATTACTTCATCTTCTCCTCCTTCAATTTCTCCTCGTTCTCCTCTGAGAAGTACCAGTACCTTATCCGAATCCATGATGGAAGAGAACTTGGAGCAAGCCGAATCCATAATCACCAAGTGGAATCCCGACACCTCCTCCTTCGCCAAATTCACTTCTCTCTTCCACGAGAGCCGCCGCGAAGCCAAGGAATTCCTCAAATCCATCAACGCTTTGCAGCGCGCTATGCACTTCTTCGTCTCCCACCACCCCTTCTCTGAAAAGCTTGTCCGAGCTCAGAACCTGATGCAGATCGCCATGAAGCGTCTAAAGAAGGAATTCTACCAGATTCTCTCAGCCAATCGCGATTACCTCGACCCTGAATACGTATCTGCTCGATCCAGCATTTCCCGCGGCTCTGTTAGATCAAGCACCTCCGACCACGAAGACGACGCCGGCTCCGAGGACGAGATTCATGTCGCCGGCGAATCCATTTCACAGGTCGAGCAGTTCTCTGCACTCGCCATGTGCGACCTCAGGTCTATCGCCGAATGCATGATTTCGTCCGGCTACGGCAAAGAGTGCGTCGAGATCTACAAGACGATGAGAAAGTCTATCGTTGATGAGGCTCTGTACAAGCTCGGAGTCGAGCGTCTCTCTTCTTCGAAGATTCAAAAGATGGACTGGGAGGTCCTCGAGCTCAAGATTAAAAGCTGGCTCAACGCCGTCAAGATTGCAGTGAAATCACTCTTCTATGGAGAAAGGATCGTCTGCGATCACGTCTTATCCGCTTCCGATTCCATCAGAGAGTCCTGTTTCTCAGAAATCACCAAAGAAGGAGCCATCACTCTGTTCGGGTTCCCGGAATCCGTGGCCAAGATCCACAAGGGAAAGTCACCGGAGAAGATGTTCAGAATGCTCGACCTCTGTGAACTCATATCCGAACTCTTTCCCGACATTGAATCAATCTTCTCCTTCGAATCCACCTCTGTCATCCGGTCTCAAGCTTTGAACTCACTCATCAATCTCATCGACGCTATTGGAACAATGTTATTGGAATTGGAATCCGCCATTAACAAGGATTCATCAAAATCCCCAATCCCAGGAGGAGGTCTCCATCCACTGACCCGATACGTGATGAATTACCTATCTCGCCTCACCGATTACAGCAGAACCCTCTCCGATGTTGTAGCCGATTGGCCTTTGCCGGAGCATGTGTCTCTGCCGCAATTTTATTTCGAAAGCCCAAACCTTAACGATAACCCATCATCCTTAATGATTCGACTCGCTTGGATCATACTTGTGCTCCTCTGCAAGCTCGACAGGAAAGCAGAACGATACAAAGACTCTGCCTTGGGATATCTGTTCCTTACCAACAATTTACAGTACGTGGTGAAGAAGGTTGAGACTTCCAATCTCAGGTATCTATTGGGAGAGGATTGGATATCGAAGCAGGAAGCGAAGGTGAAACAATACACGGCGAGCTACGAGAGGATTGGATGGAGTAAGGTCTTATCGGCTTTATCAGCGATAACGGAAAATCCAACAGCCACAACGATTTCAGCAGAAGAAGCCAAAGATTGCTTCAAGAACTTCAATTCGGCCTTCGAGTGGACATACAGAACACAATCGTGTTGGGTCTTCAAGGGTAGGAAGCTCAGGGAAGAGATTAAGGTGTCCATAGCCATGAAACTCATGCCAAGGTATCGGGCGTTGTATAGCAAGTATCGGGCTTTGCTGAGAACGGAAAATGATTTGGGATCAATTTTCAGGTTTACTCCTGATGATCTGGCGAATCATTTATCCGATCTGTTCTACGGCACCAGAGCTTCAGGGAGTGCGTATTGTTCTCCGGCGCAATCGCCCAGACACTGTTTACGTCCAACTTTTCCTTTGCGTGTGAAATTATTTTAGCTTTATTTATTGAAAGGCAAAAGGTTGGGTCTGCTGCTGATGTATCATAAGCTAGATAAATGGAGAAAGTTTTCGCTTCCTCGGCTAGTAGTGTGGGAATAATCTTTCATGCCGAATCAATCATAGCATGGGGAATAATATCATCCGTGTGAGGTTTAAGCTAGTGTGACCCTGTTTGTTTGCAGTTCAAGGAAGTCGATTTGGATCATAATCTCCCATGCCCAATCCCAATTCTAGCCAATCCAGCGTAATTTTCTAAGGTTCAGGCTGAATATGACCTCTGATGGAGGCTAATCTCCTTGTTGGATCAAGTGTATTGAATGGCAAGGTTCCATAGTGTACACTATCACCTTGCTGTGTCATTTCATCGGAGGGGAGGAGAGAGATCTACACAGCCTGGTAGAATTCTTTCTCCCTTCAATCACTATGTATTATGTAAATGAAGTATTCCCCCACCCCACCCCACCCCACCCAAAAAAAAAATATATATATATATATATATATAATGTAGATGAAGTTGGGTTTTTTTGAAAAAGTTTTCTAAACCATTTTATTGTTCCTCATTTTCTTATGTGAAGCTTCGTCATTCCTCGTTGGTGGGCTTCCCTATGATGTTAGAAAGAACACTCTCCCTTAAGTTTTATTCCTTTCTCCCTTTCTCTTATTTGGCTTGTAGGGGAAAGAAAATCTTTTAACATGGTTTACAAAATCAGAATCAGATTGATCAAACTGGCCAATTTGTTTCGTTTAATCAGCCATGACCGATTCCAATTCCAGCCTTTCTAGAGCAGCCAATTCTAAGGTTTTTGGGACTGATTCAGAGTTTTAAATCCTCGCCTTAACCCCAACCGGTGACTACAGCCAAACCCAGCTGCCGATTGTGAATGGCCCAATCAGGCTCCATTTTGGCCCAGCATAAGTTGAACCCTCTTTTTACAATTCCACCTACATGCTATATTTTTTTCTACAATTTAGGTAAGAAATTCATTTCTTTAACTTTTTTTTTTCTGATATATAAGAACCATTTTTCAAAAACACAAGAGTTGTTTTTCATTTATTATTATTATTATTTTTTTTTTTGGAGGGGTGGGGTGGGGGAGTTAAACGTTGTGGAGAATAAATCACAAGGAAGACTATGAGAACCAGAGCCATTGTAAAGATAACACCACCACTGGAGTCTGGAGGCCCTTTTAGTGAATCAAATGAGGAACTTGGTTTTACTGTTGAAACAATATCTGAGTAATAAAACCAGTAAACAAGGGTGAGAAGATGAGAAAGAAGGGACTGCTGAGAGATTAACATCGATACTCTTGCAGTCCCTTGCGTATGCTATTAATAGTAGAGAGATTACAGCCAGCTTTCCTTCTTAGACTTGGGAGAAGGAATCACAAATACAATACAACTCTAGGCACTCAGCTATACTAGGAAACAACTTCCTAGACAAACAAGGAAACTACCAACCCAAACTAACTCATCAGCTAACAACCCAAACATCAGCACTTTTCATTTAAGATGGGAATTGGTAATCAAATGTCAAAAAGAAAGATGCTTACTTGCAACTACACTCAAATATATTCAGAATATACTAGAACCTAAAGAAAAGTAACATATATAAGGTGTATGTGTGGTATGTTGAGCATGCTAGCGGTCTACTGCTTCTTCTGGTGGCCTTGGAATGGATTGCCATCCTGTACAAAGTTGGAGAACTTCTTTTAGAGCATCTGAAGGAGCTTCCATGGTCCAGGTAGGGTAGTGTTCACTTGGATGAAACATACTTTCCCCCTTCATCTCTGTCAATAGACTGGCTTGAGCTCCATTAAGGAACAGATCCCCTTCAGACCTTATGCAGCCTGAAGAACCTTCTTCACAGTCTGCTGCC
Source organism: Macadamia integrifolia (assembly GCF_013358625.1). Classification (NCBI taxonomy): domain Eukaryota; kingdom Viridiplantae; phylum Streptophyta; class Magnoliopsida; order Proteales; family Proteaceae; genus Macadamia; species Macadamia integrifolia. Next base: position 492,135 of record NC_056568.1, on the reverse strand, counting down.
TGCACAGCCACCATTCCAGTCACATTATGGAGGGAGCACATTCTTAATGAAAATTTAGATGCACAAGAACTGATAAATGCAGTTCATCCAACGAGCCACTCAAATAGATCACATGTCAAAATTACTTTGTACACGACTCAACCTAGTCTTTTCTTAACTAAATGGGATCGGTGACAGGAATCCTGTTTTACATGTGTTCAGAATTCATGCTAAAAGGTTTGGCTAAATTTTATAATGCTGCCGGCTGCCCACCTGATGCATCAACCCTCTACTGGAATTGGGACCGGCAATACAAGCAGGTTTGGCTTCAAGTTCAAGGCAGAGATAAGTTAGAACTACGGTGAAATTTAATAACAGCTCAATATTTTTTGTTCATTTCAGGTGCCTGAGTAATTCTTTTTGTCTTCAGAAGACAAAACTTCTATTTGTTTTTCAATTTCTTACAGCTCCTTCCTTCATCAATATTTTCTTACCTTTTTACAAGCTTTTAGAACCGAGTGGTGTACAAATCATGTTTGACATTATTTTCTTGCTTTTCTTTTTCCCTTTGGTAGTTTCTATCAATATCTTAAAAGATATGCTACAGAAACTTACATGATTGAAGCAATCAACTACAAGAGTGGCTTATTCCATAGTTGTGCCCTTGGCATCCAGGCTGTTTGTTTGGGGTCTAGGCGACTGTCGCCTTAGTGCAAGGCGCTTGTATGGCACTTATGTATGCCAAATATCGTTGGTCTGGCAATTATGAGCAGACTAGAAAACCCTCAATCAAAAATCATCTAAAACCCAAGAGATTTTGGGTGATAATGTGCCATCACATGCTAGTATTCTTCCTAGCACCAAGATTCACAGGAGAGATGAAACTATGGAAGTGTTTTAAACTGGTTTTGAACAATAGTTGCTAAACCTTCGAGATGCTGCTCACAATGCAGTTTCTGCCATTCAAGCTTAACCTTATTAGTAGGGAAGTAGCTAATTCCATCATGACACTCTCGAGTTCAACTACAAAACTACTGCTAATTTAATATTATCTATGACTTGTAGCCAACTGCAATTAGTAGGGATATTGCTTATTTGTGTTGTTTCCTTTTCCTAGATTTAAGTTCTATTAGGCTTGTAGTTTTACAAACTACTTACCATACAAACCCACCCACCCACCCACCCCACACACACACACACACACACACACAAAAAAAAAAGCCTCCTCTTCCTTTTTTATTTTGCTTGAAGGGGTGTTTATATCACCAATTGGGTTAAGAACCAAAATCCCCCACTTCACACCCTCCAACCCAATTATAAATGATTTTACCAACACTTGAAGATGGTTCCATGCCCCAGTAATCCCAAACCACTTTCAGTACCTGCTCTAGCCATGATACTCATAAGCTGCTCTGATGGAAAGAGTCAAGACACATTTAGAATGAGACCAGACCAAAATATTTCTTTTCTTTTACACTCTTTTTTCTTGTGGTGGGGGAGGAACGAGGGGAAAAGAAAAGAATATATTTGTAGCAGTTCGAAATTTGCACAAAGAAACACATTTGACACTGGAATGTCTGCTCTAATTTAAAGCTGAGATTCATGAAAAAGTCACCAAATTCATGTCCTGTATATATCAGCCTATTGAAGAGTTCTAAAACCGACAAACCAGCATAACCCCTAGAAGAAGTCCATTCAAAATTACAACTGAGGACTTATATGCTTTAACAACAAAAAATGCGGTAAGAAGGGTACAGAATAAGGTCATATATTTGTAGCATCCGATGAATATAGAAATTATACAGTGGTTTTTCCAGATGGGGTTCTTTTGACGAGCGGTATTGAATTTATTTTTCCTATAAACCATAGCAAAAGAGTACAAAGATGGTGGTTGTGTTCTCATTCAACTTTCACATTGGTGCAAGAGCATGCCAAACGAGTGAGGGACCAGTCCAAAACAAAAAATAATCCTTGGAGATCTCTTCGTGGACATGGCACACACAAGGTCACACGTTTTGCAGGACCCTACTCCTACCCTCTCCTAACTCCTAGAGACCAAAACCCTCCCAGTCACCAGTTTGCAAAATGAAATCCCAAATCCTCTGATCAACATAACTAGGGGTCTGGACTGAACCTGACTGATAGAGATCTGGGTCCAAATTAGTGGAACCAGATGAACAGCCAGACTGGTTCCAGGTCCATGTCATGATACTAAATTAGAAGGACCAAAATTGTAGTGTATAAGGCTCTATATCAATCTAACACAGGTCTGAACTTACCCAGCCCCTCCATCCTGGTCCCATGATGCCATACACGGGGTTTGATGAACCTTGTAACAAGTAACTGCAATATCCTTGCTGGTACATCACACCTGTTCGAAGTAACAAAATAACTGCCCCAAACAAAAGTTTCACCAGTTGAATTTCCCAGCAAACTACATAAGCATGGTTATGATTCTAATGTATCACCATTGACAACCACCCATATCTATTAAACTTAAAAAGTTACATAGATGTAACCCACACTGAAGACCTAAGAGGCCAATATGAAGGGCATCACTATACATCATCATCCGTATAACAATCCTCTGGTCACAGCGGTCGATATCTAATTCTGATCCTAAACATTCCACAAGTTTATCATATCTGAACCAACGCCACCCCATAACTATCAGAATCTAGTTGGGTATGGTGGATTGCTCGATTAACACCACAGTCATCCCTGATGAACACCTTATATAAATATCCATCTGGGTATTAAATTATCACTTAGTAAATGCAACCTATCTCAGAATATGAGTTTACAGTTTGGGGTTAAAATTATAAATCCTGATTTGGAGTGGATATCGGAACTGCATTGTAAACCACCTTTTTCCTTTCACTTTTATTTCTTGCTTCATATTCTCCCTACAGTTATGTTTACAGTCATATTATAGTGCAAGGAGTAAATATTCCACTCTAAATTTATTTTTAAAAAAAATCCAAGAAATCATATTAAACTTTGGGCATGTCACATGTATATGCTAGAGAGGGTAGAGTTAAACACAATACCTTCTCTGTAAGATATTTAAAAGCCACCTTCTTCTTCCCTGCTTCATATATGTTGCACTGTGAGTGTATCTGGTGCATGAATGAATAAATAAATCAAAGTCTGCAATGAGTAAAATTTCTTTATGCATCCCAATTATGTAAATACAAAAAATTTAATGAACATCCAGCCTAGGCTATAGTTCCTCTCTGAATAGTCAGTCAATTCTCTCGCCACCATGTGAAGTTATGGAGGAAAACTAAACAATCTGGTTATGGTGGTGTCTCTAACTAGGGTTCATAAGTCATAACCTCACCATGTATAGGATTTGTATGCCTACAGGTTCGAGGGACATACTATAGGCGGCGTCTTCTCACAATAGGCTGATCTCACATGCCATATTCATGAAAATCCTTCCCACTAAGCGTATGTCCAATGAACCATCCAGCAGACCTCTCCCCATCTTTAAAAAATTTAGCTGCAGGTACTAAACTCATCAGTACCTGTGACTCTACGCTGGCACAAACAGCATATATGCCCCAATTTCTGGTGTAATTGTTGTACAAATGAACCTTTGCAAATCTAACACGGGGATGACGCTGTCGGGTTCCATCAAAAAAGCAATGGTGGATGGTCACCCGCATGCATCTGTCTCCAGTGTTACTGGGGTCTGCACCAATAAGCATAGTTTTGTCATGCCGCGAAAAGTGACATCTGATGGCACAAAATAAAGAGTTAGATCAGGAACCAGTATTGAACTCACAAATTATTCTTAATTTGTAATGTGGGCATGTCATACCCTCACCTTGAAACAGTAATATCTGTACTTTCACGTGTGATATCAATCAGTCCATCGTCATAATCCCGCAAGCTGCAACGGTCTATCCATATGTGCCTTGACTTGGGTTTTATTTGAATGGCATCAACATCAGGTCCCCTACCACCCTCAAACTCCAGATTGCATATAATTACATGTTCACATTCCTTCAGCCTTAAACCTTTGCCAGTGAGTTTTATCCTTTGGCCCCGGCCATCAATTGTCTTGTACGATGATACACTCAAGTAAGATGCGAGCTCAATGGTGCCTGAAACTCCAAAAACAATCCAAAGTGGTTCTTTTCGACGACATCCATCACGAAGTGATCCAGGACCATCGTCTACATTAACAGAGAAGCAGAAAGTTCTACTTAGCACAGTAACCAGTATCTATCTACTCTCAGTTATGAAAACCTACACAATGCCACTGGAACATCCATCGCAAATCAAAATAACAGGAGAAAAAATAATGTTATACACAGATGGAATTTGTCAAGAAAATTTCTGAAGAAAAATTCTTTCTGGGCAACCCTGCCAATCGGAAGCTGTCCCCCATCATAAATCAGGAAATTTTGATAACTAACAAGCTGAATATCTGGATGCCTCCTATGACCTATCATTCTCTTTTGATTTCAGTCTCACCACACCCCTGGTGGGTTCTAATTAGCTTGATTACCAATGTCTGTATGCCTCAATCCCATTCTCTGTGTTTTGTGAAGCAGCTAAGTGATGTGCCCAAAACAATGCCATCACATTAGCATAAATTATGTAAGCACTTTGCAAATATGATTGTCAATTGTAGTGATTACACAATCTAAGTAGACAGTTTATACTTTATTCACTCACCTATAAAAAATATCTATAGACAAGCAATACTTTTGAGGGAAAAAAATCCAAAAATTATATTAAAAAAATATTGAGTTCTAAAGAAATATAAAATAATAGTCATAAAACATCTGAAAAAGAATCCCGTATAACTCCAATACATCCAAGCCAAAAGAGAAAGTAAAATGCAAATTACAATAAGAATGAAGAAAACAAATAGCATATAAAGCACAACAAATCAAAACAAACCCACAATTCTAAATTTTAAGAACACATTTGAAAGGAAAAGAGCTCCAATTCTGAAAAATAAAAGACCAAAGGGGAAAGGGAGGGAGAACCTGCTAAAGTGGTAACGTGATAGAGGGGTCCGTTAAGGCCACCAATGGATAAACGACCGAAACCCTCTGCCCGTCCGGCCAAGGCCCTCAAGCTGCAATCAAAGATTGCGTAGGGGAAAGAAACCATTGACGTCGACATTGAACTCTGGGTTTGAGATTGAGGTTGAGGCTGAGCAGTAGTCTGGTCCGGCTGGTCATATTTAAAAGGGCCGGTGTTGCTGTTCTTCCTATTTTTCCGGGAGTACCTGTCGGTGGCGAAACGGCAACAGACGTTACCCATAAGCGCAATCTACTATTCCTGTCTATATTCAATGGTTCATCAATGGATTAATGGAGTTCAAAAACGATCCTACACTTCAATTACTTCTTCAAACCTTCAAGTCTACACTTCAATTACTTCTTCAAGACTTCAAATATCACGCTTCAGCTGTTCATCAGGGATTCAGGAGAGACTCTGATTCTTCATTTCTTGGTCCCTTGCTCTGATCCTCTACAAAAGGAAAATATGGTTTGAAGTGGGAGATGATGGTCGGGCCAAGCAAGGCTCATATCGGCCGATTCATATCGTTGGGGCCACTAGGGGTGTCAATTCCAGGGCCACCCGACAGGCCAAATTAATAAATATGTTGGGCTCAAGCCCATTTTGTTTATGATCGGTCGTTCCCAATGTGAGTGTCATACCCATTGATTGCTCGATTGGGATAGATAAATTATGAGCCCGTCTAAGCCCAACCCTTTTCGCCTGATTATGCGGAGCGACTTACATTTTAGGGGTATTTTAAACTATTTTATACCTATTTTACTCCAAAGTCCCAAACCATAAACATAAGTACTAAAGAGTAAAAGACTACTCCCTAACTTAATAGGACATTCTAAGGCTTTTTAAGGCGTGTCTAAGGCCCATTTTATTGGTATATGCTTACCATTCTACTTTAGAAACTAATTTTACCCATGGTCTGTTTAAAGTCTGTTTAACCTGATTATACGAAGCTGATTAAAGCCTGAGCCCTAAGATGGACCAATTTTAACGACACCTGCTGGTGTAGGTACATGCCAATACACAACGGTGCAGAATGACCATGCTGCCCCACTGAAGATGCTTACATATTCTGGTGTGTACCTATGCCAGCGAATAGCCTTGTCTCGCCATTAATTACTAGTATCGATGTTACCAATGTTGTATTAGTAATAACGTTCCATAGTATCTAAATGATGTAGCACACTTTTTTTCTAAAATTATTATTCGTTATCATTATTGTAGAATATGGTTTCAAGTATCGGAATTATATCGATCATATTGGCCATATCATATTGGAATTGTTTGAGATCATTAATGATATCTGGTCGATCTGTATCGGTTGCTCATATCGTTTTAGGGATAAAACAATAAAAATAAATAATTTTCTCAAAAAGCAACGACAAAAATAATCGATACATACCAATCCGATATTCGATCCAATCCGGATTGATATCGAAATCCATGTCGTAGAAGGAATCGAGTTACTCACTATACCAAAGACTATATGTAATGAGCAACTCCACTAGGACTAGGTTTCCTTTCAAAGTTATTTTAAAAGATAATCTCACAAATACATATATTGCTTCTTTTCTTTTTTTTTTCTCACAGTTTGATCAGAGCTGTTGTGGATTCTAGCCAGGGCTGCTTGTCCAGACTTATACCTGACCTCCTGGAGCTCATCCTTGATCGATTGACCCATCTCTCCGACCAGTTTCACTTTGCTTCTGTATGCTCGTCATGGCGATCATTCGTGATCAATAATCGCCATCCCCTTCAGCTTCCACTTCTGATGCTTCCTAGCAATGACAACGCTCAAACCCAACACTTCCTTACTCTATCAAGTCAGAAGCTTTATAGGCTTCATACACTAGAGATTCATGGAAAGGAGTGTTATGAATCTTCTCAAGGCTGGTTAGTTCTAGTAGACGATTCTACCACCGGAGAGATTCAACTATTCAATCCAGTCTCTAAACACCAAATCCAGCTTCCTTCTCTTTCCACAACATTCACTTATCCGAGTAGACTTTCTCTTTCCACAATATTTACTTATGGGAATCAAGTAAGTTGTTATGAGCATTATTACATTCACAAGGCAGTTATATCTTCAGATCCTTGTAGAACAAAAGACTATGTTGTGGTGGGCATTGTCACCAATAAGAAGAAGTCGATCTACTACAAGCCAGGAGGAGGAGACGGAGGAGAAATAGTTGATCATAAATGGAAAACATTGTTTCGAAGATGTTATATATCACAAAGGACTATTCTACGCCATTTCCCGCAATGGACCTGTAGTAGTAACTTGTGATTTTTGTTCCGGGTCCCATCATCCAACCGTAGCAGAATTCAATATCATTGGTAAGCCACCAAATCAAGGAAGAGCAGGCGAATATTATTATTTGGTGGAATTATTAGGGGAACTATTGCTAGTGAGCCATTACAGATTGTGCATGCGTTATGTGTTTGACTATGACAAAAACATATTGATCTACGAAGAAACTAGGAGCATACCACAATTGAAAATTTTCAAGTTCCATATTTGCAAATTGGATGAGAACAAGGGAGAGTGGATCCAAATGAAAAGCATTGGCGACAACATTTTGTTTTTGGGAAAAGGCTCTTCAGTGTCATTCAGTGCCTAAGACTATCCAGATCCTATGAGGAGAAACTACTATTTATACTGTTTTTTGAGACTATATATTAAAGTATTTCTGAGAAATAAGTCTCATACCTTTTGGATATTTACACCTAAAACAATGGTAGATTTGGAAGGGATGGCTGTTGTTTCTCAATGTCATTCACCACTGCCCCAGACTTCCCAGATCATAGGAAGGGATACTCCATCTACATTTATGACTTCTATTATGATAAGTTTCCTAGTTGGAGTACTTTTACCTTTTGGGTATCTACACCTAAAAAAATAGATAAAAATATATTGTATTTGCTGTATTTTTTTTTCTTAATAATAAAATTTTCTGTTTCATCACCTTTCATTCAAGAAAATTGTTCTATTTCACCTCTAACTCTTTCATACATAGGTGGCAGTAGCCTAGACATGCCACTTGGCTATCTACTTGGCCCTGAAATTTGATGGACAAGTACGCATGTAATCCTCCTTTTCCCATAAAGATAAATAGCCAAAATTATGAATTGTTGTGGCCATAACGACGACCTCCCTAGAAAAGCAACACTTTCACAAGACTCACGAGAATGAAATATTCTAACTTAAATTCAAAATCAACTGATTCCAATGATGATAGGGTGTTGGTGTACGATGTCTTATATTCCGTTGTAGTTTAACCCAATGAATACTAATACAGGCCAATTGACAGACAGAACGGCTGTCTTGCTTGCTGGTAAGCAGGCCGTGAGGGTTGCAAAGGGGCAGAAGGACTCGCTCAAATTTTTTATTTGAGGGTTGTTTTGTACTTTTTTATATTAGAGCTTTTTGCTATATATTTTTAGTGAGATTTACTTTCTCTGTAAGCAATTCTGAGAGGTATGCAGATTCGCACGGTAACTTTAATCTCCATTGATAATAGAGGAAATTACACTCCCCTCCCCTGTATGTTTCAAGTATTACACTTAGATCCCCTACGAAGTTTGAAATTACAACCGTACCCTATGCGGTTAACTCCATTAGAAGTTCATGTTAAATGACTCATTTACCCTTTTCCCCTTTCTTTAAAAATCACTCTCTTGAAAGCCAATTGAGGGTTTCATGCTTGACCCGATCACCTACTTGTTGGGGGGAGAATCAGCCCTGAGCAGATTGAGAGTTTCATACCTGACTCCGATCACCTGAATCGATTGAGGGAGACAGATACAAATCAAAATTAAACAAGATTGGATTTATTAACGAAGAAACGAAGTTCCAATACAGTCCGAAAACATCAAAAGGCCAATGCTATTAGGGGGTGAGTTATAGCAAAGAAAAGAAGATTGAGATCTAGCGGTCTCAGAAGCAAAAAAAAGGGGAAAAAAAAAGGTCGAGGTAATGGTGTGAGGTTTCTATTGAGAGGCTTCTGAGAGCCCATAACATTGATGCATTCCGAGTGGAAGAAATCCAACGAGATGCTAGATCTGTTGAACCGTTTGGCATTCCAAAAAACAGATAATTTATGTTCTGTTCATATTGGAGGTAGAGTAAGAAGAAGGGCTCAAATGGAAGCCCCTGCGATTACGACCTTGAAGGGGGATTTTGTTGTGCAAAAAATTCCAAATGCGATAGTTGATTTTTGGGGGAAAGTAGCAGGGAGCTCCCAGATTTTGAGCCAAGACGGCTATGCATGAGGCCATTTCTAGCAATGCTGCATGCTGAAGCCACAGAGAAGGAGCCATTGGATGTCACCATCCAAACGAACCTGTCTTCAGTAGAGAAACTTGACAGGGGAATAGAAAGAATGCTGAAGGCAATGTTCGGGTGAAACAATTGGAAGAGAATGTCCTGTGCAATGATTTAGAGATTGGATGAAGGGTTTGAGCCATTGGCTTCCAACCCTTTATTAATTACTAGTTCTTCCTTCTACTGTTCATTTCAAATGTCTTCTAAGCCACAGTGTTAATCTTCCCCTGCCTCATCAATAACCCATTTACAGACATTCCTTAATGGTACCCAACTCGTGGCCAAAGACGATAAATACAAATCAAAAGCTCCTTTTTATCTAAAACGGTTCCAAAACAGTTCAGTTTCCTATAAAAGAGGGAGAGAGAGAGCGTGGAGAAAAAATAGGGAAAAAAAAGAAGAGTGAGAAAATTGATGGATAGAATCCTCCGAAGCCCTACCTCTTCCAATTCTGTGATTTAATCTAACCTTAGACTTCGATCTTCATCGATTAACAAATCCATTCTTCAACGAGAAGTAATATCTTCGATCGCCAACAAAATGAAACACTTTCAATTACCAAAATCTTTGATTTCAGAATTCAGAAACCACAAAGGAATGAAGAGTAGAAATTTGGAGTGTAAACTCTCCATCGTCTTTTTCCCTTGAGAGGAAGATAATAAGTTGGAAGTAAATTTGTCATTTCCTATGGACTAAGGGTATTTTAGGATTTATGGAAAAAGTATAATACACTTAACGGTTCTTCACTCACGATCAAGATACGGATGATAGAATCTAAAACTTAGAAGAAAAAAGAGTATCATTTCAAACTTCATAAGAGAGGAATATATAATACTTAAAACATACAGGAGAAGGGAGTATAATTTCCTCTTGATAATAAAATAGGATATGGTCTCACTATGGCAGAAAATCTTATCAAACCTCTCTGCTTTATTTATTTTCGTTTTTTTATCACCGTCTACAACCATTTTAGAATTAGACTTCTATATGACGTGAGTTTGACTGATACTATGGTTTGATTGATTCCTTCGGGGCGAAGGATAGTCGATATTCGATAGTCGTTCTTACTTTTTTAGTGGCACAGAAAAAACCAAAAGACAGAATGGACTGTGGTCTTTCCTTACTAGCGAAGTATTATACTGTAGTTGTAGTAGTTATCCAATGTCATTATCACACGTTTCTTTCAAGAAGGATGAAAACAGAATCAATTGGATAGGGACGGATGAGATTGATGTGATAAACCGCTGGAATCAGTCGAATCGATCGAACCCGATTCTGATTTCCATTGTTCCGGGGCAAGCAATTCTATGGGGATTTCTAGGGTTCATGCGAAATCTAAATAGATTTCGATTAATCTGAAATGGAATTGGACAGGAATTGGCTGAACCTAAGGTTTCAAGAACCTGGAATCAATCAATCTTGATTCTGGATTTCTTGATCAGAATCAGCTAGACCTTATTCGAACCCAATTTTGTATTTTGAAACCCCAGTTGAACCAAGATTCCAAGAATCAGGATCAGATCAAAATTGGCCAAAGTCAATCCCAATTCCATCCGAATCGATTCGTCTAATCCTTGCTCGGATACTAAGGTTAAGGAATTTTTTGGCCGGCTTTAACCAATTTTCCACTGATTTCGATCCTGGACTGATTCCAATCCGATCTGAAGTAAAATCAGTCTAGTCCGATCCAGATCCAGTTTCGGGTTTGTAACCCTGGGTTGGACCTGATTCGGGTCCAATGCCCTTTTTCAATATCCTGCAACATGACAAGATATTTGGTGTCTCCATCATAATGGGGTCACGTTTGTGGCTAATGATCTGTCCAAGTTCCAGAACCCAAAATCACAGCCACCTCAGGTCCTCAACTGCCACTATTTTGAGTACTTCGCATGGTTCTACGCCACAAATGGAGGCAGAGGAACAGAGACGGTGAGGCTGAAACAGACATTTTAATATTATAATTCCTATATGATGGGTGACACTTTGTGCTCTTTTCTTCTTTATTTAAGCTCAGCATTTCTACAAACAGATTGTAGACACAGGTGGTGAAGAGAGAAGATAAAGAAACGATGATGTCTAGTCTATGGAGGATATGAAGGGTCAGTACTCCTCTGTTAAAAGAAGACGCCAGTGGACTCAAGAAGAAGATATCCTTCTCAAGAGATGTGTGGAGAAGCATGGCCAAGGAAATTGGCATCTTGTCCCTTCCAGGGCTGGTATGGTTTTTTCTTCGTTTTTCAGTTTTTCTTTTCATCATGTTCCTATTCTGTTATATTCATTGCATCTCTCCGTTCACTATACACAATATGGACACATTGTTAGTGTGTACTAATTCTCTTCTTCGTCAAGGATGGGGATTAGGCATGCCAGCCGTTGATAACTCTGGAAAGGATCGAACCATGCACCTCAGCAGTTAGATGTTCATTCCAACTCACTGTCTGTCTCACCGCAAACTGACTTTGATGCTAATCGATGGTCATCTGTCCACAGCCCACCACCTATTTGTACCGCAATAGATCTGGTGGAGATTGGAGAGGTTGACCTAAAGTCTCCTACTCTCACGTTACGTCACGTCACGTCACATGATAAAATAAAGTTTTTAAAAACTCAAAGCCACGTGGATATTGATGTGACAGTTTTCCACACGTATGGAAGTGTGGTCTCTGCTCAATGTTTTACGTATGTTAATTTTGTGGAGTTTGGGATTTTTTTCCTCACCAGATGATAATCCTCTGTTTTTCTCATTCATATTTTTTTCTTATTTTGCTATCTACAGAACATGATATGTGAACAACTTTAAAATCAACGGTCAAGATTGGGTGAGGATTATTATATCCAGTGCGTTAATCTTAAAATTATCCACGTGTCGTGTTCTACAAGTAGCAAAACAAAGAAAAACAAGAATGAGAAAAATAGAGGATTTTTTTCCTTACCCTACAGGCAACCACCCCACCTCATCTGTCATCGTTCAAGGGCTATGGATTCAATTTTGTATGTAGTCCCATCTATAGAATATCTATCAATGGTTGACCCACTTAGTTGTAAGCATCCACTTGCTAGTCAGAATCAGTCGCGATGTGTTGTAATACATGCTTGTGTGTTTGTGTTGCCAATTTTTTTATCATTGAACTATTCCTACAGGCATAGAGAGATGTCGTAAGAGTTGTAGACTGAGATGGTTGAACTACTTGTGTCCCAGCATCAAGCGAGGTGAGTTTACTCAAGATGAAGACGACCTCATCTTCAAGCTACACAAGCTGTTAGGCAACAGGCAAGTTTGTTCTCTCCGGATATTTTTTCTTTATTTTTTATTAAAAAAAAATATTTTTTGTTACTCCAATGAGATTTAATTCTCCTATAATAAAAAGGGAGAGGGATACGTATGCCACCGATATCAAATATACTAACGGATAATACCAATGGGATCACAAGATGGAGTATCATTCAGAATGATATGAGGGTCATTTCAGAAAAAATCAAGAAAGAGATAGGCACAATGGGTGAGCATACTTGATATCAACGGCATACCCAACATTTTTCTAAAAAAAGAAATCATTTGCATAATGTTGATTTGTTTCATATGTAAAAGATTTTTGCCCTTTTTGGCATAATTAAAGAATGATGACAAATTTATTGTCACCATGCATGATTACACGGAAGACTAAGATCCAAGTTGTGAAGAAGAAGATGCCGAACAATGTTTTATAATTGGGTAAAATGATAATATCATTCAGATTCTTGCCTGTGATTAACAAATCCCAATATAAGCTATTTTTTGTTGATTATTCGGATTGAAAATTTACATTCTTAAATATCCTCAGAATCTTCGTTTAATACATCTACATATATTGTATTTAATTACTATGTTGCTATAGTATGGATGTTTCATCCTACCCTCATAGTTGTAGTTATTTATTATCAAAAAAGTTATACCAGTGCTGGTTATATTTATATGGGAGAGGATTTCTCACAAGGGGGGATCTGTTGCCAGATCAATGGTAGTATGCACTTGGACCCATACAATCAATATAAAAGAAAAATAAAATCCCATGTGAGATGGAAATAATGCTGGATCAATTTTTTTTCTTATTTATATATTTATCTAAATGTAATAAGTAGTTGCAGAAGTAACTGGAAAAAAAAAAATTTTGCATGTTTGTTTGGGTTTCATTTGTTTTAACATAAACTGAAGAAGAATAAAAGATCTAAAATATCTTAGTCAAAAGCTTTCCAACCCAGTTATATAGAAACAACTTTCATAACGCACATATTTTTTGTCTCATGGAATATTGATATGATAAATTTGATTATTGGATATATAGATTCTAGATTAAGGAAATTATTTCCAGCAATGTTGGAAAACCATGTCCAATCTCTAATTATAAAGTTTGTTTCTAGGAGGAAAAAAAATAATGAATATAAATTTTTAGGAAGAGAGATCAATCCATATACGATCCCCTTATATTGGCGGCATACATGTTTAAAGGAGGAAAAAAGATTCAATAAGTGTCGATTCATATACAGAAGATCACGACATAATACCAAGAGAAATTAAAAGAGAGAGAGAGAGAGAAGAAATCATAGTCATGTGCCCAATTTCGTCCCAAATTTTTATATCGATGACCATCTTTTTATGATTTAAATTCATAAAACTATGTAAGAAAAAAAATCTTATGTTTATTTTATTTTAGGGCAATTTACGTCTATACAAACACAACCTTGGTAAATTTGAAGTTGCACACTTGGGCCTTAACCTAGTGGTTTATTGTGCTCAGTGGAGTATCTGTCTAAGGGTTGGCCATTTGATCAACTCTTCTCAAGTGCATTAGTACTTGTCCTATGTGGATCCATTATGTAATGACCAATAGGCCTCAAACTTGAAAAAAAAAATTAATAATAATAATAATAATAATCAACAAGTAAAATTGAAGTTGGCCTCTTTTTTTCTTTCTTTTTTTTTTCTTTTTTTTTTTTTTTTTTTTTACTCTCTATCTCATATCTCATATCTCATATTTAATATGTGGGGTTCATTACGAAAAACAAATAACAAGTAGGGCTTGTACCTTTGTGCAGATGGTCATTGATTGCGGGTCGAATCCCAGGCCGGACAGCAAACGATGTAAAGAACCACTGGAATTGCCGTTTGAGTAAAAAACTTGGTGCCTCAGATAAGACTAATAAGAAGCCAATACTTGAGAGGGTTCAAGTCATAAAACCACAGCCTCGGATTCTTTCCAAGGGTATAAAGATTTGTCCAAACAAAAACAACCCAGAAATTGAAGTGACCACAGTGATGACCCCTCCAAGGGTTATAAGCAAACCTGTGAGGTGTTGGGAGAGCTTGTTTAGTAATGAAGAGGAAGAGACTACTGTAGCGTCTGGAGACAGAGATGAGGTGAAGCAGCAATCCATTGGCAATATCCCTTGGTTTGAAGGTATGGAGCTAGTGTCACAGGCTGAGGCTGCCCTTATGGCTGAAGGCTATGAGTGGGAAGCACTCACAGCTGATAAGGATTTGTGTTATGGTGATTGGTTTGATATGTTATAATTCAAGCACAAAGAAGCTGTCTGCTTCTTACTTGGTTAAGGTTTAGGTTTAGGGTAGGGTTGAGCTCAAATGGTCTCTAAGGAGGCAGACCTGTATGTGAGATTAAATTGTATTGAAGTCGAAGAAATATGTAATAGAAGTTTATATAGGAATTTTGTTTCCCTTTTATAATAGCATTTTTCTTTTCTTTTCTTTTCTTTTTTTTTTTGGTAAAATCCTTTTATAATAGCTCAAAGAGGGTCTATTGTAGAGTATTAAAAATATATACATATATATAGTATAAGAATATTTTTGTATGAGAACTGTATAAAATTATTTTGGACCAAGTTTTCATTCACCCATGATGAAAGATGGGAATTAATTGGTACCATGGTTTTGGGTATTGGTATTGGATCGCCTGGTTGTATTGATATCAATCATGATTGACATCCAGATGTACAATTGGTATTGGTTGAAAATTCAATAATGAGCGCCTTTTTGCCCAATTAGACTGACATTGTGGATAGAAAACTGGCTGATACGTATCGGTATCATATAAATATGAGTCCCCTTGCTATCCCTCTCCTCTTAATTGTACTTGTGGTAGCATCTGCATGTCCAAAATTATCAATGATCAATTTTTTTATACTAGTAGATCTTGCAAGAAAGTAGTTTATGATATCTCTTATTAAGTCATCATAATTAATTAATTTGTTGTTTTACCTTCCTTAGTAACAATAACTACACATTGAAAATTTGGATGAAAAGTAAACAGAGCAAATTCTGACCCAAGACAAGTGTATCAACCATCAACTCAAAAAGTAACTAGTAAAATATAAAAAAGCAAACACAGGAGGCCCACGTGTAGTTTGAATTATTTCAACCTACACATGCAGTTGACACAAAAGACATAAGCCTGCTTTTAATTTGAAGGTATAGATATATAATAAGGCAACCAACCAATACAAAGGAAGGACAAAAGATTTCAGAAAGAAGGAGAAAATATTTTTTGACAACATCACCTCCCCCTTCTCCTCCAGCTTTGATCTGATCTGATCTAATAATGTGGGTTTAGTTCAATTCTCTCGGTGGCAAGCCATTCCATGGTTACTATTGGGGTACATTTAAAAGCTAGAGTAGGAGATACGGGAAGAAATGACAAATGCAAAGAGTCACAAGTGGCAAGATTGGCTTGTTGGCGGGACACATTACATAGTCATAAGTTTTATTTAAGCAGGATTATTTTTTGGGTAGGAATCAACGCTGCCTGTGTGGGATGGAATCTTCCATGCAAACCAATGGAAGCACTAGGGGGATTTTGTATACAAGGGCCCACATGTCAAGGAGGGGGGAGAGAGAGAGAGGGCACATGATGCCAGAAGCATGCACATTAGTTTCCCCTTAAAACTCTCAAAATAAAAATTGAAATGAAGTTATCAAAATTTCCATTTTACAAAAATGGAGAATGAAATTTTCACAATGACAGCAAACGAAACCCTACAATATCACTTGAAGAATAAAATTTTGAAACCATAAACTTGATAACAGAAGTGGAAACAAGCTAATATATGTAAAGGCAGCCCACAGATTCATTACACACATGCATGACTAATGGATGTAATAAAGTAGGATTAAAAAAATAGGGACAGAGAACCACCAACAGTCATTTGCTTTTTACTTAATTCTAAGTCACAAAAACAAGCCGCCAGGTGACATCAACAAAAAAGTTGCAATCTGGAAAGACTCCAAACAAATTAATGGTTGATTGTTATTATCATAAACCTAAACCAATCTATGACTAAAGGAAGAGCATTATTCCACAACTGAGTAAATGCAGGTGAACGGCTAATTCTGTCAAATCAACATTTCAGAAGCTAACGACCCCATATATTGCAAAGGTGGTATTCAAATCAACAATTCCTCATAAAGTCAAGATTGGGGTGATGGAATTGAGGAATCAAGACTAGATGAACAATTTGATCCAAATAAAGTTTGGCTGAATTGTTCTGTCATATGCATTCCATAAGTGTTTCTTTTTTTCTTTTTTTTTTCCTTAGTCACAAGAATACTCTTTCCAGTTTTCCATTGCAACATTTTCTTGCACTAAGTTTCCAAATTAAGCGAAACACAAAAATTTATTTCTGAAATACTCAGAAATACTAATTTGGAACCATACAGCCCCTAATCCCTGACAAAGGATGCTGTTTTGGAACTGTTTTAAGTCTTCAATTACAGTATTACATTAGCAATACATCACAATATACTTGATTAGAGGAACTGGTGAACTTGGCTGAATTATTTTCTCAACCATAACGAAAGTAAAAAACAGGTTACAAAAACATACAAATAATATTGTCCAGCCTAGACAACCTAACACATGAGCTTCACTAAAATAGAAAAAGTATCTAATGTCCCATGGGAGTTCTGTTTCTAGACGGATCAATCTTGGGAGAGTACTCCAGGCCTTCCTGGACAACAAGGTCCTCCGCTCACATGGCAAGTCAGAGTTGGTAAAGTGGAAAAATTAAATATTGAAAATTACTTTGGCCCATAGGTAATATGCCAAGCCAGAGGTTTCATTCAGGTGATAGTTGCCATTGTTATTGGGTGGATTCCTTTCTCGGTAAAATTCTTTGCTTGAATCTAGTGTATTTCACTATTTCAGCCTTATCACACCTTACAGTTGAGGTTTAAGGCAAACCCAACAAATCCAAAGAGCAGTTGTTGCTGTGCTTTGCTTTGCTTTGCAAAACCCAGTGAACAAAAAATTAATAGAAGAAAAGGTGCAGAGAAGCAATGGCAATTCAGAGCAGCAATGGAGGATTCTCATTCATCTCATCTTCTCCTAAAAAGAGAATTAATAAACCTAGTACAGGTTACTCTGCAACATTTTCACCTTTTCCCCTTTGGTTCATGGCTACCCAAAAGCCTAATCTATCTGCTACTCCAGCTGTTAGCTCTAAAAAGGTCAGTTACAGCTCTTAGGCTCAGTCATCACCATTTCCATCCTCATTTCTTTCTCCAATTTCACTGCCTACCTTAATGGCGTTTTGCAGAAGCCTTCCACATTTTTTTTTCCCACAGGCAACTTTATGACCATCCGATCCCTTCCCTTTGTGCGAAAATATTTTGCAGAAGCCTTACACAGTGTACACATAAGAATGTGAAATATAAAAATGCAATTATTTTCTAAATCAGGAAGGCAAAACCATCCAAAAAACTAGGAAACAAATTGAGAAAAGACACAACATTGGGTTGAAAAAGGAGAATAAAAGAAAGAGAACGTAACTAGCAACTCAAAGTTAAGAAGACTCATGACACATACATAGGAAACAGAGAACAGTGCAGCCAAACAAACCCAATTCTCCATAAAAAAAACACCATGTAACATCAGAAGAAATCAAGCAAGAATGAACATAAAAGCATTTCCACAAATGAAATTCAGATCCAGAAAAGCATAACAAGATAAAGGAATACACCAAATATATATATATATATATATATAATAAATTCGGATGAATTAATGAGAAGAAAGAAGGAAGGAAGAACAATTTAAGTTACCTGGGTAGGGAAATACCGAATGATGTTGTCCTGATTTCCCCTCCAGAAAGACAGCAAACCTTCCTCTCTCGAAACCCTCTTAAAGCAATCCTCAAGTATAACTTATAAGGAGTCTTGAGTGGTCCTCTCTTCAACGTCTCTCCTTGATTCTGCAACAACAGCTTCAATAAAATCGTTAGGGAATCTCACTTTCTCCTCTTCGATAAATTTTGGAATCTCAAACTTGAACAAGGAAAGCAATCAATAAATCGTTAATGTCCTAAACCATAAAACTAATGTTCTTGATGAAGCATCTCATACCTTCCCTCATCGGTGCGGTCAACTTTCGACTGCTTAGTTTATCTCCAGCTGAGATCGAGATTTTCTACAGCAGAGATAGGAGAGAGGGGATTTTGAGAGGGAAAGTAATAGAAGAGAGAGAGAAGGATTTTCAGGAATGGAGAGAGTTAGGGTTCTCCCAGAGTATCAAGAGGGGGATTGGGAATAGCGCGCGGGAAGCTAAAGAGTTTGGGAATAGCAGCACCATAGGCTATGTTTGCCAGGCAAGAGAAGAAAAGAAAACAAAAGAAAAATGAAAAATGAATCTAAAAAGAAAAGAAAAAAAGAAGAAATAATGAGAAAATAAAAAGAATATGTATGTTTAATTATCAAGAAAAGAAAAAAAAAAATTAATAATTCAAAATGAAAAATAGATACATAAGAAATTATTGTGTAACTATTTATTTTTTGTCTTATTATGTTTTTATATTTTTTCATGTTTTCTCTGTGTTTTTGGCAAAAAAAATTTTAAGAGAGCAAAAGAAAATTTCATAATTCCTTACGAAAATTTTGAATTTGAAAAGAGGAATCTTCTCTTGAATGAAGACATACCAAGTGCAAAGAAAAATTCTTAACCTAAAACAAAAAGTACAAAATGTATACTTTTTTTTTTTTTTTTTTCTTCTCTTGGCTATCAAACACAACCATAGAGATTGTGGGAAAATGAGGAAACCAAACCTACAAACCAAAAATTAAAACCTATTTTTACGATGGAAAAAAATATCCCGTCATCCCAAATACCAAATTTATCAAATTTTAGAGTCGGACAAATAATGAACTATCATGCATAATATACATGGTGACGGATAACTTTGCTCCCGTTGCGAAATTTTGTAGGTTTTTTTTTTTTTTTTTGTATATACTATAAGTAGGGACTCAATAGATCGGGAATGAACAAAACATTAACTCCAAAAAATAAAATATATATTAAAACTAATTTTCAATCATTTTTTTTTTTTACGGGATTTTTCTTATTGTCATCTAAAATAAATCTAAGGTGACGGCTAATTTTTTTATTGTCATATTAAATTCTTTTGAGTGACGGTTATATATAATACCATCACCATAAATAATTTACTGCGATGGATATATCTTCCGTCATGAAAAATGTATTTATGGTGACAGATATAAAATATCTATCACTTATATATTATATTTGGCGGTAGAGTAATAATTATTCATCATCATGCCCGTTGTTAAAAATCACTTTTCTTGTAGTGCATATCAATACCAAACTCGATACCAAGAGGGGAGGTTAGTTTTGACTTCGTCAATATGGTTTATAAGTGTAATGATGATTTAAGAGTCGAATCATGGGGTTATATCCGCATGGTTCTTCCTTCTAATTAGGTATAAGAAAATTTTGGCCAATTTTTTTTTGGGTAATTTACAACGCCACCCCCTGGAGAATGCCAATATTAGAGGGACACCCCCTCTCTTTCACCAAATTGGAGTTAGACCCCCTACCGTCAGTCAACGTTACATAATATACCAAGAATGCTGACATCAGCAGTTAATATTTTTTCTAAATTCCATTTTGCCCTTCAAAATAATGGAGTACCAAAATTGCCCTTAATGGTTATATTCCCAAGTCAGCCTCAATGAGTTGAGAAGAAGAACGGGTAGGCTTGCAGATCGGCGGTTGCGAACACTCTTTCGACGACGGTGACGACGGCGACTACGGCAGCGAACCCCCTCCAACGACTAAGGCAGCGAACCCCCTCCAGCGACTACGGCGGCGAACCCCCTCCAGCGACTACGGCGGTGAACCCCCTCCAGCGACTACGGCGGCTGCGAACACTCTTTCGACGACGGCGACGACGGTGACTACGGCAGCGAACCCCCTCCACGACGGCATATGCAGGTTCGTGGGTCTATCTTCGGCGTCTCGTTGAGCACACAAAATCCCAATAGAGAACTAGAGATCAAAATGGGGAAAATAGAGAAGAGAAAAAAAAACAAAAACAAAAACAAAAACAAACAAACATATCTTCTCGCCTGCGACAGAAACTGGATGGGAAGCACTACTCGCCGGGGACAAAAGGAGAAGTATTTTCCGGCGACTGCCCTCTCTATCTCTGCTGGAACTCGTCTGAACCCTTGGTCGCAGGTAGGGAGAAGAGGAGAGAAGGAGAGAAAGAGAGAAGGAG
>NC_056568.1:464454-471213 GCF_013358625.1 Macadamia integrifolia | reverse complement strand
TTTTTTTTTTTTTTCTTCTCTTGGCTATCAAACACAACCATAGAGATTGTGGGAAAATGAGGAAACCAAACCTACAAACCAAAAATTAAAACCTATTTTTACGATGGAAAAAAATATCCCGTCATCCCAAATACCAAATTTATCAAATTTTAGAGTCGGACAAATAATGAACTATCATGCATAATATACATGGTGACGGATAACTTTGCTCCCGTTGCGAAATTTTGTAGGTTTTTTTTTTTTTTTTTGTATATACTATAAGTAGGGACTCAATAGATCGGGAATGAACAAAACATTAACTCCAAAAAATAAAATATATATTAAAACTAATTTTCAATCATTTTTTTTTTTTACGGGATTTTTCTTATTGTCATCTAAAATAAATCTAAGGTGACGGCTAATTTTTTTATTGTCATATTAAATTCTTTTGAGTGACGGTTATATATAATACCATCACCATAAATAATTTACTGCGATGGATATATCTTCCGTCATGAAAAATGTATTTATGGTGACAGATATAAAATATCTATCACTTATATATTATATTTGGCGGTAGAGTAATAATTATTCATCATCATGCCCGTTGTTAAAAATCACTTTTCTTGTAGTGCATATCAATACCAAACTCGATACCAAGAGGGGAGGTTAGTTTTGACTTCGTCAATATGGTTTATAAGTGTAATGATGATTTAAGAGTCGAATCATGGGGTTATATCCGCATGGTTCTTCCTTCTAATTAGGTATAAGAAAATTTTGGCCAATTTTTTTTTTCCCTTCTTTAGATAAGGATTGTGTCAAATGACAATTTTGTAGGTATTTTAAAACATGTAGCTTTCTTTCATTGCTTTTTTTTTAACCATTTCCTTTTGTCTTTCTCTTAAAAATTCTTTAACCGGATGACAAAGAGAGATTTCTAAAATTATGTGAAAATAAACTTACTATTATTTCATTTCAATAGTTATAAAAGGGCAAAGCAATAAAGTTATAAATAATTTGACACCTCCAAGTATGTCATTAAGAAAATTCTTAATTTTTGTGGGCATTACCTTCTAACACATGAAACTTGAAATAGAAATATTTTTGTATTTTTATAAATAAATTAATTAATTAAATAAAAAAAATAGAAGCCTAAAAAGCAACATTGCCCCTACACCCAAACCCAATGGGAAGCGAAATAATTATCTTATCCCTCATGAAAGAAAAAAATTTCACCCATATTGAGGCTTCTACCCGTGTTCCTATTAGCCCGTGTACTAATGTAGTGACAATGCTTCCTTTTAGAACCCTCTCTCAAAAATAATATCTATCATTATCCTAAAGGATGCCAATTGGTTTGTTCGATCTAGTTTTACTTCGGTTCAACTATTGTGAGTTGTTGTGACTTTTTACTTGTTACTTGTGACTTGTGACTGTGACAGTAATTATTGCTGTAAGGTCTATAAGCTGGGCTTGGGTCAGGCAAATGTGATTACTTTTGTGTTGAGTACAACGTACAAAACCAAGCTCGGCCCATATCGTAAGGTACGTGGACCCTTTGGGCCACCCCTTTTAGGTCGTGAATTATGAATCTACCTAATTATGATCATATATATGAGACCATTCACATGCACAATGTATGGTTGGCAACTTGGCAACAACTGTTTGAGGAAATATCTAAATGAAATGTAAGTCGGAATCCACGGTACCCAAGAAAAAGAATAAAGAGCCTTCTACCCATCCCGGCTCATCTAATCAAGGAGCTCCCAAACCTAGCTAATAATTAGTAAACAAATAATAATTAAAGGGAAAAACTTTCTCACGAGATGCCATAATATTTTTACTTTTTGGAGAAAAGATTATTATCCGGTCGTGCACCCTTATGCCGAAAAATAGAAGGTGACAAAAAGACCACCATGCCCCCTGATTAGATGCATATGTGTCTCCTCCCCTGGTTGTTCCCCACAGAGGCGTGGTAGTCACATTACCAGGTAGCGACCCCCAAAACTTATTTCTTGTATGGAGTTCTTATTATTATCTCTTTCTTGATCTTATTATATGGATCCCATCCAAATGGTTCCATCATTTGCACTGCTATTGGTGTGACATATAGATTTTCACATATTAGTATCGAGATGGAACCCTCTTTTGTAACCAAATAAGCCAAATGACCTTGTCCACCTCTCAATCCCCCCCCCCCCTTCTCTTCTGAGGCAGGAAGAAGGAAAAACAAGTTAAAGGACATATATATGGATAATGGGAAATTTTGTTGTCACCAAAATGGTAAAGTGATAAATTATACATTTCTTTTGATTGCCCCATGTTATATTCTTAGAAGTTATTTAATATAAGGATAAAAAATAACTTTAAAATAATGTGAAAATAAAATATTTTTATTTCATTATTAAAAATTACGTATTTTTTCAAATAGGCATGTGAAACGATAGGATTTCAAAAATGTAAACTTGTGACTTCTTTTACTCACCAACTATAACTACAATTAGATTTTCTGATAGATAATAAGAGGACGTAATGTCTATTCATATGCATGCACTATATTCATATGTGGACAACAATCTAATTGCAATTGGATGGAACTCTAAAGGTTATATGGTAAACAATAAAGGGGAGAGTTTCATGTCTTATTGCACTTTTTTTATGATAATATTTATTCTCATCGAAATATATATATATATATATATATGTTTTATTCAAAGAATAAAATAAAAAATATAAATTTTTTTTTTTTAATATCTTAATGGGTATCATTGAGAAAATAATAGGAGGCAATATTATTCAAGGAATTGCAAGAAGAACGAATATTAATTTGTTCAAACCCTGGGGAGTGTTTCATGAGCGTCCTCCTCCATCAGCCAACCATACTTTTCCATGTAAGGGTTTACTAGGTTTTTTGGAGGATAGCTAGAAATACTCTCTCTCCACACATTCTCATCTTCCAAATCTCTCATTACCTCCCACACACAGCTATTACACTTGAAACCTGCACCAAAGCTTATCATTAACACCTTATCACCTTTCCTAAGTCTTTTCTTAGCCTCCATGTACCCCAGCACATACCAAAGGCTACTCGCCGACGTGTTCCCGAATCGATGAAGCGTCATCCTCGCCGGCTCTAAATCATACTCCGTCAGCCCTAAGCTCTTCCCGACGCCATTAATAACCGCTTTCCCACCTGTGTGCAAACAAAAATGGTCAATGCCATTCTTCAATTTCACGGTCGGACCGGTTCTATTTTTTTCTCCTCTACCCTTGCCAGACCCAGAAACTATATACTGGACCAGATCCTTCAGGGGTAGAATCTTGGGGGCTAACACACTGAGATTCTCAAAGAAGGCTTTTGTGGCAGCCCTAGGCAAGTCCTTGCTGAGGTGAAACCCGGGTCGGCCTAACCCGTCTTCCTTCTGAACCGCACACTCATAGGCTTCATCATTGGCTCCTAAGTGGGTTCGCACAAGACACTTGAGCCGGAAAATGGCCCGGTTCCGGAGAGTTGGGTTATTTGTTAACAGTATAGAACACCCACCGGACCGGAAAAGACAGTTGACCAGAATCATTGACTTTTCGTTGCCGGAATACCAGTTTGGACCAATCGACTCCGACGTCACCACTACAGCAAACGCTTTCTTGTAAGACTTGAAGATGTTCTGGACGATATCAATGGAGATAAGGCTTGCACTACAACCCATCCCGGAGATATTAAAGACTTTAATGTCTTCTCTCATCTTGTATCGATTGATTATCCTTGCAGCTAACGAGGGTTCCGGCGAAAACATCGATACATTCACGACGAGTATATCGATCTCCGACGGAGAAACTCCGGTCCGGTGGAAGAGTTTATCGAGGGTGTCATAGAAGAATTCTTCCATTTCGTAGATTCCATCGAGAAGAGTAGGAGATTCTTCTTTACCCAAGATGACGTTTCTTGGTGCGTAAGTCTCTTCGCCGATACCGGAGCTGACCATGGCTCGTAATAAGAATCTGTATTCCTCGATGCCCAGGTTCTTGTTTTTCTTTATAATGTTGCCGGAAAATTCTGTGTTCACCTTCCTGTCGTCGGAGGGCTTGAAGCACTCATAGTGGAGTATGTAGCAGTTTCCATGGTTTCTCCATTGATCTATGAGCTTGATGAGGAAGGATATTATTGATGGAATTGCAAGAAAAAACGCGGTTATCATCAAGAACTCCATGAAGGGATGAGGGACTGTGAAAGAGAGATTGTAAGTAGACATTTATATAGTTGAAACGTGAAAAGTTCATCAAAATTTGAAAGCAAAGAAAAGAGTTGAACATGTGAAGTTCATCAAAATTTGAAAGCAAAAAAAAAAGAGTTGAACATGTGAAGATTATTATCAGAAACCCTACTTTGATCTATGACTTCTTAACGGCCAACAACCTGTGTTAGTTCATGGCTTTATGAATCTTTAACTTTACAGAGTACACTACAGATTCGTGGCCCAACTTCCAAAATAAAAAGAAGCCGAGTGAAAAGATAAGGGCCCCTGATATGAATTCTTCTTAAAAGAAATAATAAATCTCCAGGCTGCTCTTGATCGTTCTTGATTGAGTAATCAGAGAATCTGGTTTAAACTGGTTTAAAGCATCACGGAAGGACATTTATGGAAGCAAAAGGATGCCTATCTCGGAGTACTGATAATTATTTCCTATAACAAAGAGCAGTACTATTGATTCTTTCTCAATAAACGCTAGTTTATCCTAGTGGTGGCAGCTTAAACTTACATATGGTACACGTATTTTTGTTGTATCTTGATGTTTCAATCAGTAATTTGACATATCAATCAAAAATTTTGTATTATACATGTATTCTATAGATACTCATATTATATGCGAATAAATATGTTTTATACTTATTGATATGCACAAACTAATTGTCCAGCAAGATATTGACATGTGGTGTCCAGCTACAAGATAAATTTGAAACACTATAGGAAGCCGAGGACTTCAGATACCAAGATAACGAGGAGTAAGGGTGTCAATCGGTTTGGTTTAGGTTTAAACGGTTCGGTTTGGTTCATATATATTTTGGTTGAAACCAAAATCGCACCATTTATTAAATGGTTGCACTTTTTGAAATTACAACCATTTAGTAAATGGTTTCGGTTTCCACAGTTTTTAAACGGTTTCAGTTTCGGTTTCAGTTTCACAATTTTAAACGGTTTCGGTTTTGGTTTATTCCATACGATTTCTAAACGGTTAGCAATCGGTTTGTTAGTTTATTTGCATGTTTACTAAAATTTGCTTTTGATGATAAATGATTCAATCTTGAGAATGTGAAATGCAAACCATTATGTTTTGTTAAAACAACCAAACTACTAAGCAAAAAAAAATATTTTGATAACAAATAGTCTCAAGCGCATCTAACAAGTCAGTAAGTAATGCTTACAACAAGGATTTTCTTCTTCTCCCCCCTCCAA
This sequence comes from Macadamia integrifolia, assembly GCF_013358625.1. Lineage (NCBI taxonomy): Eukaryota > Viridiplantae > Streptophyta > Magnoliopsida > Proteales > Proteaceae > Macadamia > Macadamia integrifolia. The sequence goes on along the minus strand of NC_056568.1, from coordinate 465,781 downwards.
ATAATGTTTTATAATATTAGAAAATATATATTTAATATGCCATGGTATAAGCAAAAATTGCATTTTTATCAGTATACATTCTACTTAGTGTGTTGGATTAATTTAATCAGCATTCCAAACAGTGAGCAAACTACCTCTAGAATTACTTGTAGGCTTGCAGCACTCAATCTTTGAATCAAATGAGATACTAATGATATTTTGCAACCACTTTATTTAATCTTTAAACGGGTTAATCGGATTGATTTTGACGGTCTAAACGGTTCAATTTTCCCAGTTTCAATTCGATTTGAAACCAACTGGTCAAATGGCTCCGTTTGGTTTCAACCTATTTAGCTAATCGGCCTAAAACTTGAAACCAGAATCAAACCATTTACTAAACTGTTTAATGATTTCAATGTAAACAGCTCAGTTTGATTTCAGTAAATGGTTTCAGTTTCAAATTCACATCCTTAATGAGGAGACTTGAGTCCACCTTCAGTAATAGAGTCGTAATAGGACCCTATCTGCCTAAAGGCGGGATAATCCCTAAAGATTGGAATATTCCCCATAGAAAGAGGAGACGTGCGAGATGGGATCCTCCCGCCCCAAGCTCATCAAAAGTAGAGGGATGTTTCCCCAGTAGGACTCTACGGGATCCTATCCTATAAAAGAGAACTATGGGGGTTAGCCGGAGGTAAGTTCACTAACTCGCTCACCATTGCAATTTGAATACTGTTGCACAAGTCTCTAACTTGGGCATCAGAGGATTAATCCGGAGCTATCTCCGGGCCTCTGCTTTCTGTGTCATTGCAGGATAGATGTTCAATCTTCTACAGATTCTCGGCAGCAACACTTATTAATACGTTTAGTTTGGGGGAAAAAAAAAATAGATAAACTCAAGCCTAAAAGTCAAAACGAAACTTCTCCCTTTCCGTAGGTTTCTTGGTTTTGAAAAAAAGGTGGATGAGACGCTTCTCCCTTTCTTATTTTATTAGTTTCAATCCTTCATCCTTTATTACCTTATACCCTTTATTTAATTTCATTCCAAACTGTTCTAAATTTATTAACCAAATACCTTATGTGTCGACTCTCTTATTCCTATCTATTAGCCTATTAAGTCTACATAATTGCAATTTTGCTACCCAATTAATTACAAATTTGTCGTTGGTTATTAAGATTGAATTACTGTAAATATCTGAATGGGCCTATATATGATTTGATTCGGGTTTTAAAATCCTTGAGCAACAGTATGGCTTGCTATGGATTTTCTTATTTGATAAGATAATATCAATGATGGTATTTTTATTTGTTAAATGATTATCCACACTCTATTATTATTATTATTTTT
>NC_056568.1:460125-463666 GCF_013358625.1 Macadamia integrifolia | reverse complement strand
AAAAAAAACAAAAAAAAAAAATTCTTTCACAATATCAATTGTGCTCATTCCTATCGATGAAGCTTTATCTCAATTTAGCCTACGAAGTACTAATGGTTCTTTCCCAGTAAGAGGGCAATTTTCTAATTAGGATTTCTTTGTATTGTAATGCATCAAAACAATATATCTAGGATTGATCTCACAAGGAGTTGTGAGGGTTAAGGTTGTGTAATTTTTTCATTTAAAAAATGGAAGCTTTCACCAAATAAATAAATAATGGAAGCTTTAGTTATCGCTCAATCATGGATATAACCTATTTCCATATTTCTTTTTGCAAAATAATTCCTAACACTCCTACCTCGCTTCAACTTTTGGTAGAGAGAGGGTTCTTCAGGAGTCTGGATGAGCTCGATCCACATATGTGTGTAGAGTATAAATATAAATGCTCTCCACATCAATTTCGAATGTTATTTTGGAAAGTTTTGAGTGGTGATTTTCTTTCATAAGAATTAATAAATTTTGCTAATATTAAGCTTTTTTCTGTTTTGTAAAAAAATGAAAAATAAAAAATAAAGAAAGAAAGAAAGAAAGATTAAGACGGACTGACATGTTTTCTCATCAAGAAGGATAGAATTTTTATTTTTGTCGTTCAAAGATTAGTCCGAACTGCTAGGGTGATAGTAGGAACAAACATTGACATTGGAGATGGGAAGTTATTTTCCTTCAGTTTAACTTTTAGAGGAGGATTTTTTTTACAAGGACAACATAAGAAAGAATCTGCACATGACAACAATGAAGGGTTGGAAAATGGTAGCATCCATTTGAGATACACTTAAACCCACATGATCATAATAGGAGAGAGTGTCTATAGAAACTCCATTGTTTATTATGTGAGAAGGGGCTAATGGACTACCCGGACATTGTAACAACCTTTTACCCTTAATTATAACGGGGGAGTGTTTCATGGTGAGAGTATAGTTCTTATTTATGCATGAAGGTCAATGAAAGCGCACATAAAAGTATCCATAGAGATATCCTTTTCTATTTCATGGATAGGATTCCTCTCCATAGAGTCCAGGACCAGAGAGTGATCCCATGACTGGGGGACTTAAGGACGCATGTCCTGTCCTCCCAACCTTACAATCCCTGGACTCTAGGGAGAGGAGCTGGATCCCCATTTGGTGGGTGCTGACCGATTATTTCACCCCATGTGTTTGGGTTTCCCTAAATTTGGCACTCCAAGGTGAGTTGTGATGGTGACATTGTGACAACTTCTAAGATCAAGTAGGGCTATAAGCTGAACTTGGATCAGGCAAGTGCAATTGCATGTGTAGACTATGGATTAGAAAGTACAAACCTAAGCTCGGCCCATATCGGTTGGTGGGTGGACCCTTCGGAACCCTTTTAGGTCGTTAATTATTATACCACCTAATTGTCATATGGTACATTTCTGTTTTTTGGGAAATTTTTATGGTTTCATTCACATGCACAATTTATGGTTGGTACTTGGTACCACTTGTGTTTCATGGAATTTCAGAGAGAGAGAGAGAGAGAGAGAGAGAGAGAGAGAGAGAGAGAGAGAGAGAGAGAGAGAGGGTTTTAAAGTTAGGAATCCGTCTCAACTGATGTTGATCGAATTAGTCAGATTAGACAAATTTATCTTTGGTTACAAATATATATATATATATATATATATTATTTTGGATCATGTTATATTTATATTTTATCAATTAATTAGTATGGATCCAATCGATTTTAGGGATCAATCAATCTAGTCAGATTCAATTCGATTTTTAAAACCGTGATTGCTGTCAATAAATAGAATTAATTAAAAAGGAAGGTAATTCATTTAGGGGTGTCAATTGATCAAGCGATCAGGCCTAACTGGGCCTGGTGGGCTAATATTTTTGCATCGTGATTTATCTATTTAAGAAATGAATCAGTCTCAATCAGTCTCATGTTGGATTTGATCGAATTTCGAGCTTTTGCCTGACATCTCTTAATCGGACTATAATCAAGTCTTACATGTCTTTAGATTTTTAATTAAATTATGGACAATTTAAAAAATATATTATACTTAATTACATTCAGTAATTAATAAAAATATCAATATAAACTTTATTCTACTAAAAAAAAATCAAAATATACATATGAACAATAGGGCTAAATGTGTAAGGTCAAGTCCGGCTCGTAAATGTGCTGAGCCGATTGAACATCTATCAGACTTGCCCCTTACACCATGTAGTACCTAATTATAAACAACCCAAGTTTGAATCCGACATGTTTAATTAATAATCTATGCAGGCCGATCTTTAAACGAATGAACTCAATTGATCCTATCAAATCGGGCTTGGATAAGTGCGGCACGCGACCGCTTATGTATATGCTTTCTTCATAACTCCTCTTTCTCTTCATTTAATACTGTAGGTCTCATTAAAAGAAAACCAACCAATATATTCACTTTTATCAATATTTTATCACCTCTGAAAAACCAGGGTTTATATGCTTTGTGATGGTAAAAATTTACTATCTTGAAAGATTATATTTAGTAGCAGTTAATTTTGAAAAAAAAAATTGCTGCTGTCAGGGACTCAGGGCTGCATCCAAGAATGGAATCCCAAGGGTAATGTGGGTATTTTCACCCCTACCTCTGGGATTCCAAAGGCCCCATTATAACTAAGGCCTCTAATAAAGTCTAGGCAACGGTGGTCATAGATCACAAAGAATCAAGTTGCCCATAAAACAAGTACTTGGGCGTCTAACGTGCCAAAACAAGTTGAAAAACTACAGCGTGCGCTAACATATCAGCCATGGTTCAATTACTTCCCAGGTAGTAACCAAGTTTCGCTCATTATTTATATATTGTGACTTTCAAAAATAACTCTTTAGATTTCATTTCATAAGTTGTCATTAGGGGCTGCAGGTGATTAGTTGCAATTCGGGGCACCAGCCAAATTTTGTAGAAACTGCTTTTAAATGCCTTTTATGTTTGAGCTCCAATATGTGGGATATATGACGATTATTTTGTTTTTAGTTTTTTTTTTTCTTTTTGATGAAATGCTCATTTTCTCTATTCATCTACCCACAACAAAGGGAGGTGGAATATAAATTATTAAGAGTTTTCCTCTCAGCAGCAACGGTTTTATCAAAACATCTTTTCTCTTCTCTCACAAATATAATACCAATATAGGTGAGTTGCGTAGCCATCTCTCCATTTTAATTATAATCAAATAAGCCAAAAGATCTTGTCCACCTCTCTTACATGGAAAATAATAGGATGTGATGTCTATTCATGCACACTATACATATCCATGGACGATATATAATGACTTCCATGCATATGACGTAATCATCTTTTCTTGCTCTGGTACTTATATGTTGATTGGTGAGGATTATTAAATTAAAATTCCAACTTATAATCCCTGATCAACCACTAGCATCTCTACCTGTCATTAACAGCATAGGAACAACTCTCCATCAATAAGTATTGATTTCTTACCGTCATCACCATTATTATTATTATTATTATTATTATTATTATTATTATTATTATTATTGTAAT
>NC_056568.1:454847-460105 GCF_013358625.1 Macadamia integrifolia | reverse complement strand
AAAAAAAAAAAAAAAAAAAAAAATACAATCGATGTAGTTACGATGATGAGCATTTAAATGCAATTTATATTTTTTTCTCTCTTTCAATGTCGTTTTCAAACAACGGTATTTTAATAGCTATATTTCATAGGATCTTTTCCAACAGTTATATTCTAATGGTTTTTCTTTTTTTCCTCTCTTTTGAGCCTTGAGTTAACTGATCATCTTTGATCATTGTTATAGTTTACTTAGGCTATGTTTTGTAGTCATCCTTCCGTTTTTTTACTTAGGCTATGTTTCATAGTCATCCTTCCGTTTTATATGAACAAAAAAATGAAATAAAGCGTTTGATGTCAACTTCGTGTTTTTCAAAATCTTTGGAATGAAAAGGGAGTAGGCTTTCACAGCACTGTCGTGCTGTCATCGTCACTTATAGTTGCCCCCTATAGCCAGCGTTGTTAAAAACCTCAAACCCCCAAATCTGTTTTCAGGTTGGGGGTAAAATTTTATCGGGGATTCTATTGTGGTTAAAGGCAAAAGGGCAAAAGGGCTAAATGGGCTTAGTTAGCATGGGCATGGTACGGTTGATAATTGGACTGGACGGTCTCGAGCTACTATAAACGGGCCTTAATCAGGCTATAGACCTTTAAACGGGCTTTAAATGGGTCCTCTTTAAAATTTGTATCTTTTTTTTTCTTTTTGTACAAAAATTGGTCTTTTAAATGTGCTTGAAAGAAATACCAATAACATGAGACAAAGATGGGCATAGCAAAGAAAGATCCCATAGTTAAAATGGATTAAGTCAAAAATGAAAGCAGCTAAGTTACTAAGGTACTCGTTCTTTAACCCAGCGAGACTCAAATCAATTAAACTATATCTACACAACCCAAATTGAGCATGTTTAAATCAATTAAATTATGCTTGAAAAAAATTGAATGTTCAGATAACAATCACCACCATCTCAACTTGTATATATCACATAGCTTTAGCACTAAATAGAAATAGTAATTAAAAAAAAAAAATAAATACAAGTAGTATTAAAGGGGTTGGGCTAGGTTGAACTTAAATAAATCGATTCAAGTCAGATTTGTAAATGTGTCGGGCCGATCGGGTGCCCGTCAGGCTAGATTGCTGCATATACTACCTATTTATAAACGTGACACGTTTATTAATCAGACCAATTTAGGTTGGGCCAGAAACAAGTCGAGCCCGATCGGGCCTACTGGTGTGAGCCTAGTATTGACACCCCTACTTATCTTATTAATCACTGACCAATTTACTTCGGACCATAAACATGTTGAGCTCGATCGAGCCTACCGATGCATGCCTGTAATTGACACCCCTACTTATCAGTTCAATCGGCTTCTTTTTATTTTGACCGGTGGACCACTGGACAAAGCATAACTCTGAAAGCCACCCATGAGCTCACAGAAGTTGGTGGCCATTAAGACTTTTGATTTTAATCTTCACATGCTCAACTACCTTTTCGTGCAGTACACTCCAGCAATGAGACAGCGTACGCGATTATTTTCAGTGGAGGGTAGCATAAATTTTTTGCACCCGCTGTCTTAACGTAGGTACACGTTTATTGCCTATAAATATATCAGCTCTAAAGTATTCACATTTCCCATACGAAAAAAATCTCTCTTTCTCTCACTCACTCACTCACTAGTCACTCCCTCCCTCAAACACAGTGCACGTTACTTCATGGGGCTCTTGATGATGGCCACACTTGTTCTTGCAATTACATTAATGATCTCCCTCCTCATCAAGCTTATGCATCAAAGAAGAGACCATGGAAGCAGCTGCTACATACTCCACTACGAGTGTTTCAAGCCCTCCGACGATAGAAAGATCGACACAGAGTTTTCCGGCAACATTGTAATGCGAAACAAGAACCTGGGCATCGACGAATACAGGTTCTTATTACGAGCCATCGTCAGCTCCGGTATCGGCGAAGAGACTTACGCACCAAGAAACGTCATCTTGGGCAAAGAAGAATCTCCTACTCTCCTCGATGGAATCTCCGAGTTAGAAGAATTCTTCTACGACACCCTCGACAAACTCTTCCACCGGACGGGAGTTTCACCGCCGGAGATCGATGTTCTCGTCGTGAATATATCAATGCTTTCGTCGGAACCCTCTTTGGCATCAAGGATAATCAACCGATACAAGATGAGAGAAGACATTAAAGTATTTAATCTCTCAGGGATGGGTTGTAGTGCAAGCCTCATCTCCATTGATATCGTCAAGAACATCTTCAAGTCTCACAAGAAAGCGTTTGCTGTTGTGGTCACGTCGGAGTCAATCGGTCCGAACTGGTATTCCGGCAACGATAAGTCTATGATCTTAGCCAATTGTCTTTTCCGGTCAGGAGGGTGCTCAATACTGTTAACAAACAACCCTACTCTCCGGACCCGGTCCATGTTCCGGCTCAAGTGTCTTGTGCGAACCCACCTAGGAGCTAGTGATGAAGCCTGCGAGTGTGCGGTTCAGAAGGAAGACGAGTTAGGGCGACCCGGGTTTCACCTCAGCAAGAATTTGCCTAGGGCTGCCACAAAAGCCTTCTTCGAGAATCTCAGAGAGTTAGCCCCCAAGATTCTGCCCCTGAAGGAGCTGGTCAGGTACTTCATTGTGTCAGGGTCTGGGTCTGGATCTGGGTCGGGCAAGGATAGAGGAGGAAACAATAGAACCGGTCCGACCGTGAGATTCAAGACTGGGGTTGACCATTTCTGTCTCCACACCGGTGGGAAAGCGGTTATCGAAGGCGTCGGGAAGAGCTTAGGGCTGACGGAGTATGATTTGGAGCCGGCGAGGATGACGCTTCATCGGTTCGGGAACACGTCGGCGAGTAGCCTTTGGTATGTACTGGGCTGCATGGAAGCTAAGAGGAGGCTGAAGAAAGGTGACAAGGTTCTGATGATAAGCTTTGGTGCAGGTTTCAAGTGTAATAGCTGTGTGTGGGAGGTAATGAGAGATTTGGAAGATGGAAATGTGTGGAGAGACTGTATTGATAGGTATCCTCCAAAAACCCTAGTAAACCCTTTCATGGAGAAGTTTGGTTGGGTCATGGACCAGAACCCTAAAAACCCTATTTAGGGTTATACATTGTTGTTACTATATATTTCTTGATTAATGTTGCTGGCGTTTAACCTAAGTATTTACTAGTTAAGATGTAAACATAGAAACAGAATAAGAGGACACAACATTGAATGAATTAGAGGCAGATTAATTACTATTATTGGAAAAGAAATCAAGCATTTATATCTTTGGCTTGCGTAGTAACATTAATAAAATCAGCTCTTTTCAAATTTCCTGTTTATTACTATAAGTGTGTGTATTTGTTAAAAATGCCAAAATTGATTGTTTGAAGTAAAAACTAAAAGGATAGAGAACCTTATCAAAAGGGGGAAAAAAAAAAAAAATAGAATGAGACTTCTTGTGGATTAATTTGAGGGTGTTAATTTTGTTTCAATTTAAACTTTTTTATTCGACTTATGTTTTAATTGATTGAAATCAAAATTGCACTGCTTATTTTAATAAGTCCTACATCGATTTGTTTGATCCTTGATATCAGCATATACTTGAAGAGATCTCTTCACTAGCTAATGTCTTAAGGTTTTAAACTAAAACCTTTAATACCGTATTAAAGCCTACATCCCTTTGTCATCCTCTGTATACATGAAGATGGGTTTGTGTTATTGGCCTATGGCAATTCCACCCTTTTTGAGCCAAGCCAATAAGATACTTGAGGAGTCATCTCCATCTATTGCTTTAGTTTTTGACTTAGACCCTCCAACACTTTTCAATCCGGCCCACTTTTCTATTGGGAGAGTATGGACCATCTATCAAGAGTCCTAGACACATGGAGCGGCAAAATGACCCCCGCCCCTAATGAAATGAAAAATATTTCTGTGAATGCTTTCTCATGTGTGCTCTCATTGACCCTCAACGTATTTATATTCCGCATTTTTTCACACAAATTTAAATCCCTTCCCCCATCAACTAAACAAGTGAATTAGAAAAAGAGAATTCATGCAAATCAGATTTTAGGATCGTCCTTTGTAACCCCACACTATTAATTTGAGTCGGTGCTCACAAGTTGAACATTTTGGGTAAGTGATTCAAAAGCTTTTGCTAGAACCATGTAGAACACGAGAAAATAAATTGGAAGTACCGTAAACCGTACCATAAATGGAGAGAAGCCTTAAATTATGTTTGGCAGAAAAGGAAGTTGTCATTTTCAAATTCCAGAAATAGAAATGAAAGGAAAAACAACCAGCCAATCAACCCAATAGCTCCACCCAACCCCTAACAAACATTTACGTCGGAGAACCAACTTTTCATTGTAAGGGTACAAAAGTTTCTAAAATTCTAACAGCAGACCTGCTGAACCGGGTCCCAGCTAGGCCCGGGTTAAGTTGCTTTAGCCATTTTTATTTAAATCAGTTAAATGCCGGGACCCTGAGGTTGAGGCCCACACAAGATCAACTACGCCAAGCTGTCTACACCTATTGTGAAACTTCCCGCGTAAATATTTATTCAATGCATAGTGGTTACTCACCCATAGGGGTCTCTACCAAAAAAAAACCCCTCGGTATCAATTAATTGGGCCTAGTCTGTTTTGATCAGGCTTAATTGGTCCCTCATTAAATTTAGGTCCCACATCGACCGTTTAGGTAATTAGGCATTGTAGACTTGACCTCATGCTTCCATTCGATCGGTCAATCTTTGATTCATAAATAGGCTCATGATAATTAAGCTATAATCAGGAAATAAACAAGTCAATTGGCAATTGATCTACAATCATACTATAAACAGATCTTAAACTAGCTATACTAGGGTTAATCGAGCTGTAAATAGTCAATTAGTGCACGAGGTAGTTAGGCTACAACTAATCGATTTTACCAACCATTTACATAATTGTGCTAGGCTTGGCACCACCCTCCGATTGCTTGGTTAGCTTTAGCTAGCGTTCTTATTTGTTTTAGTAAAAAAGGGGTCGCACTAAAAGAGTAAGGCCAAATTTCATCTCTTGCACCCTAATCCAGCTTTAATCGAACGGGCCTACAGGTGTGACCTAGCATTTGACAACCTTACTCAACCATATCAATCCAAAATGGGAATTCAACAAATAAATTTAAAGTTATATTATTAACAACAAATGAAAAGCATGTCTGAGCGTTTGTAGTCCAACGGTTAGGATAATTGCCTTCCAAGCAATAGACCCGGGTTCGACTCCCGGCAGACGCATATGTTTAGGCTTTCGGTTTTTTTTT
>NC_056568.1:450114-454827 GCF_013358625.1 Macadamia integrifolia | reverse complement strand
TTTTTTTTTTTTTTTTTTGCTAATTACTCAGTGCATCGTATAAACCCTCACCCTTAAAAAGAATGGAGGTGGTGTGAAGTGGAAGTGCCTTAAGGCACAAAGTGAAGATAAGAGGGAGCATGCAATCTACTGGCTAGGCTTTGTAACTGAACAACTCAATCCCTCTCATAAGCAGAGAGTGAGACTTTTAGGCCTGTTTTGTAATTATCCCCAATGCAAGAGTGATCCTGAGTTAGAAGTGTATTTATGATGAGGAAGAGTCAAATAAACTTGGGGCAGGCCAGTTTGAGGCCCGATCAGCTGATGTTGGGCTTAGCCCAAAAAGTCTAGGGCCAAGCCTGGCCTAGCTCAACATATGTAAAGGTTAGGCGTGGCCAACATTAGTCCAGCACCATGGCCCAGCCCAGCTCGACCTGAGCCCAAAAATATTTAGGGCTAGGGCCACTCTATGCCAACTCCTCTGCTATTTCATGTCTTTCACATCATTTTTCCTGATTATTATTCTTTTCTCTCTATAGAAGATTTTGTGATCAAGGAGAGGGTATGTTAGCACCCACTTTGTTCATCCCTCTCCTTAAATGAATTGACCTCGTTGCCTTTTCATGTGCACTCCTCTATGTTACATGGTTAGAGAACTCTCTTGCAGTATATCATGATGGATCTAATTTATCTACACCCATGGTGAAGAGAGCATCTCTTTTTCCATCCCATCTGTCCTTTTGATTGGATTAAAAAAAAAATTTATCTCATATTATAAATAATAAAGGGGTGGAAGTTAATGATAAATCTATAATCTAATCATAATATAATATCATATCCATTAATGAAGAAAAACTTAATTGATGATTGTACTTTTATTCTTCTTGATAAAAATACAAGTTTGGAAAGATTTGGGCATTATGATTGGGTAATTAGTATTAAAATTAAAAAGATGAATTATCATTGCCACAAGGGTTTATTATTTTTCCAATTGTCACAAGGCATTTATTATACCACATGTACAAATAATATGTTCATTCCTATTATTGAATAGAAACAACATGGTCTAGATTAGTTACATTTCAAATTTCAAAGTCTAATTCAATCAAATACCCTTTTGTATTAATATGCACTCTATGTATATTCATGCATGTGTACCAATATTTCAGATATTATTAAAATATGACTAAGTTTTGTCTTTTGATTTTTGAAAACATCACATTACATTGTTGCATAGATAACTACCCAATTAAAACTAATAATAAATATAAAAAATAATGTTATTTGCTTAGAAAGTTAAATGGTTATAGTTTGGTGGGGAGTTAAAAAACAATAAGATGTCAAAATATGATGATAAAGCACCGAAAAATAGAAAGGATATGTTATTTGCTGCCATCATTAAATATCACCTTAACTTTTACATGAATTGGATTGAAATTGTATGAACTAGGTAATAGATACATTATTTTCTCACATGTCAAGCTTCAATTAATGGATTCAATTAAGTAGTAAAATAAAGGATTAAAACTCATAGCTACGGAAGAATACATGCTTAAACTATTTTTTTTACAAGAGAATGATTTTTTAAATTTTAATCAGAATTAGGCACAAGGACTCCAAACCTAAAACTTTAAATCAGGGTCTTTTTCAAGTGATGTGGATTGCACCGGAAAAAAAAAAAAAAAAATGTGATGTGGATTACAAGAAGTAAAGTCCGACTTACTTTATGAAAATAACATATTAAAGAATCGCGGACACTAAAATTGCTCTAGTGATAGCACCTACCCTAATGTTGGCACACTTGGTATATGGTTTCGATTTCAAGATCTCCCTCTACAAAATTGCAAGCTTTGTAGCATTGCACACACCCCTCCACCCAAAAAAAAATAAAAAAATAAAAAAATGATAATAAATAAAATAAAAAAATAAAAAATAAATCTCACCCATAGAGCCCAACTAGGCACCCAGTCCCCTCGGAATGAACTTCTCTAAAATGGTTTAAGAGGATTCAACTAATTGTCTCCATCATGGGATATCATTGAGAAATAGAATTCAATGTTATGAAAGGATTTTTTCTTATGATTATTTATAGTATTAGATTATTCAATCATCCACTATAGTATCTTTTTTCTTTTTTTTTTGGATAGCACTATAGTATCTTGATGAATGAAAAAGTTGCAATAGGACATACTAAATAATCCCCATCCATGTGGTGCAACTCTATGAGCGCACTAGTTGCTCAATGACCACCCTATGGTTGAGCTGATCTACAACCACCATTGTTTGCTTGTTTTGGTGATCTACAACCACTCTAAACGAGTGAGATTTGTTAACTAAAGATGCCAAGTAACCTTTTTTTTTTTTGTTAAATTATTTTTAATGATTATAACAAATAATAAAAGCAGTTGAACCAATTGGAGCAGTTGGTGAAACCGAACCTGAACTAAATCCCTTATCAGTCATGTGGACAGTGCACTGTCTATTTTTTTCACATTGTCTTCCTTTTTTATATTATTAAAAATTGAAACGAACTAATAACAAATCAATTAGCCCCAAAAACACGAAACCGAAATCGAATCCCATTTCAATGATTCGGTTTCAATTTATAACAATACATGTATAAAACCAAATGAATCAACTGATTAGCTTATGTGTTTATCTTAATGATTCGGTTTCAATTTATAATAATAAATGCATATAAACCAGTTATTTTTATAGTCATTTCTTAACAATAAAACTAAGGCTTTTTTTGTTTGATTTATATTTGTATTTATTTAACCTATTTATATTTTTACAGTTGTTTGGTATAATTTATTACACTTATTTTTATTTATTTTAAATCAGAATAAATCACAAATTAATGAAAAGCTATTTGTGATTGTACGCTACACTAATAATTAGCACATGTTATAATAGTAAAAAATCAAAGGTAATTTGGTAAATTTGTTTATTTTTATAAAAATCCATATTGTTTGCCCATATGATCGACCTCCAAGCTGCTCTTGATTTGGCAGCTTCTTTCTCCATTATTATCGCAAAATCTATCAGAATGAGAAGGGAAGAAGGCGGCAATCGAAAGCAGAACAAGCATAAGATGAAATAGTAGAGTAGTTTCTGCTTAATAGAAAGTAGGAGAAAGGAAAAGATCGAAGTGCAAGAAGAAGGAAAAGATGTACAAGACCAGAAATTGAAAATGTTTTCTCTCAACGGCTGCTTTGAACAGAGCAGGTGAGAGAGGCTGATTTGAACAGAGCAGGTGAGAAACATAGGAAAATATTAAAGAGGGAGGTTCTACTACTTATTTATTAAAACTCTTACGAATTTAGGATGATAGCTCATACTGGGAATGGGCTATTAGTAGAGATCCCAGTATATGGACGACCCCCACTTCGTTTGTTCTAGAGAGGTTCTTTGGATCGACGGAGATTGATGTTAGACGCATAGATTTCGAGCTTATACCGCTCGGTGCTGGGAAAATGATCTGTCCAAGGTTGTTACCGGCGTTGAGGATGGTGCATCTGATGTTGGCTTTGCTTCTACAATCTTTTAATTGGAAGCTTGAAGGTGGGATGTGTACAAAGGATGGCATGATGGATGAGAGGACGTGATAGTGAAAGAAGGGCACAGATTAATCATGGTAGAATACGAGAGAGCCAAAAACGCCGCCTCTCTTCCCCTGAATTTCAGCCAAGGTATTTCCACTTCAACAAAGTTTTCCCCACCAACATCAGATGCCAATTAGTCCACTTCCAGAGAGCTAATCTGCAACACCTTGAATAAGTGCAAGCCTCAAGTCACTGGCACTTCCGGTAAAGCGAAAGACATAGCTCAAGAAGGGAAAATGCACGCCACGGAGAAAGGCAAAATATATGGCAGCGTAAAACATTACAACTTTGGCCAATGTGGGAAGTGGGAAGATTGATAGTGCCCACAAAGTGTGTGATTGAATGTTATAATGAAATGTTGTGACTTGGAATCCTCAGGCTCCTCTTTAGTGCGCACTGTAATGTAGTGTAGATTCAAGGGCTAGGACCCCTTAGACATGCAGCCCAAGGCATGGACGAGCAGCCCAATGTGCTCTCAACCCTTGGGTTTGTGCAACATGCCATGTCATTCGATAGGGGATCATTATCGTTTTATACAATAGAAGTTTCATGTTTAGAGAATATATTTTGTAAATAGGAATTGCCAAATCTATTTCTAATTATATTATTTATTATCTAAATAGTAACCAAACTATTATTATTTGTGATCTATAATTTATTGTCATAAATAATTTCTTAAAAATAAGTAATAAATACAAATATAAATTATACCAAAGAGAATCTAAACTTACGAGATGCTAAGATTTATTTATTTCTTTATTTTTTAGGAAATGCTAAGATAATGACTCAGTGAGTCTATGGACTGAAAAATTGATTCGAGTCAATGGAACGGCACGAAAATACTCTTCAGCTCTTTGACTCTTTTCCAACGTTCAAATAACCAAATTACAATTATAACCTGAGGAAAGTAATATATTAAATTAAAAAGGAAAAAGAAACATAGGTTCAGATTCCAACATGTGCTTTACCCAAAAAAATTAAAAAAATTCCAACATGTGCCTCTCACATAATGTGATGTGGGGTTTAAACTAACACTCATCCACCATTTTCTGACCATTGGTGTGTGATGTGTCGATTCCTCCTCACTGCTTTTTAAAAAACCGGCATCAGATCACTGGAGCCGGTCGAT